>NW_023996221.1:0-53029 GCF_015586225.1 Lucilia sericata | reverse complement strand
GTCGAAATAAGTACCAAATATTAAGGAAAGCTCTGCATGAAAAAGGACACAATATATTACCATCATACAAGGCGATCCAGGAAAAAAAAACAAACTATCCTACTAAATCAACAAAAAATAATGAAGAATTGAAAGAACTGAGAGCTGCGGAAAAAAGCAGAATCCAAGAAGAATTTAACAGATGGGATTAAACATCGACAAACCACTTTCAAGTTGCGGTAGTACAAATGACGGTAATACGTCGAGAAGGTTTTTTCGTGATTTTGAAATTACTTCAAAAATAACTGGAATCGACAAGGAGTTGCTTCGAAGAGTTAAAACTATTTTAATGGCACTGAATATAAAATTAATGAAAATCGATTTGGGGAATACACATCTGAAATTTCTAAATTACTTGTATCTCTGTATCCATGGAGGGAACTAACACCAACAGTACACAAAGTATTGTGTCATGGTCAAATAATAATTGAATCGAATATTCTTCCACTTGGAGAGTTAACAGAAGAAGCCCAGGAAGCGAGGAATCGAGATTTTAAGCATGTTCAACTATTCAGCTCAAGAAAATGCTCCAGGCAATCACAGAATGAAGATATTTTTAATAGTTTACTTCTATCTTCTGATCCTGTTCTTTCAACTATGCGAAAAAGATGGATTTGTTATGAAACTCTATCATCTCAAAACAAGGAAGATTTAAAGGACTTATATTACCTTCTGGATATGTATACCGATATGACAGATTATTTTATAGAAAATAAGTAGTGTTAGGAATTAACTATATAAGTAGGTTGTAAGAATTAATTGTATTATGTTTAAGATAAACAGTTCAAATAAAAAAGCTATTAACTGATGATATTGTATTAAATTGTGTTTTATATTTCGGTGGGCGGGAAAGGTAATTTGTGTGGGGTGATTTAGGTGTTGTTGTGTGTGGCTCATAATAAAATTATAATTTTTTTATTTATATACAATTATATAATAAAATAATTAACTAAATAATTTTTAAAAATTGTCCAAATATTTTATTCAACACCAAATGTATGTTCTGTCATACTTAATACTAAAATATGAAAAAGATGAAATTAAAGGACACAGGTTTAAATGAACATATTTTTGAATGTAATTGAGATATTGGCTTGAAATTTTTTGTAAAGGGTCGAGAATTTCCATATCTAACTAAAAAATGATATTAAGGGATAAATATGGACTAAATTGTTGTAGCTATCTGCGATCCTATTAAAATTTTGATATAAATCATAGTTTTAGAAATTAAACAAATATGTAATATATGACAAAATCTTTATTTATGAACAAAACTCAATGAAATTTTCAACGCTTGTTAAATTTGTCATTTCAAATAAGAAATGCAAAAAAAAAATTGAAAAGGTCAAAGGGCATCCCGCAATTCCCAAAAATAGGAATGAAAATCCCAAAAATGGGATTTTTTACTTTTTTGCCCATAGGGTCCACATTTCTTTCAGGGCTGGGAAAATACTTTTGGAGTAAATAGAAAACATATTGAGGTTTCCAAAACTGCTTTCAGTTTTCTGATCCCAGCTTTGGGATTTTAGAACATGTCGCCCAAAGTTGAAGTTTTGATAAAAAATAGGTCATATTCGGAAGGACGCAGTGGCAACATTTTCAAAAAATAGGACAAGTTTTTTACGCCAAAGCGTTCTGCGTAAAGATACCTTTTAGAAAACTATAAAATTGTTATATGTTCTTAAAAAAATTTTATTTTATTAATAAAAGAGTTAAGACACATTTTTGGCAAAAAAACGCCAAAAATCTAAAATTTTTTGAATTTTTAAATTAAACAAGTTAGAGTGCTACATTCGGCTATGCCGAATCTTAAATACCCTCCACCAGCAAGCTACTTTTTTTGAAACCCATCTAACTATCTAATTTTAAGATAGGTCGCCAAAATTTTTGTCGAACTAATGTTGATTAGGTCCAGAAAAATTTAGAATGATTTATCTATACACAGAACATACTTATGTCGAATTTTTTCCGGATATAATAATTTAATAACGAATTAAGTGGTATTAAGTGATTTTCAACAGTTAACCTTATATGGGAGCTAAGACAACTTCTGGACCGGTCCGGAAAAAATTCCGTATGATTTATATACAAAATACACATTTATGTCAAATTGTATACCTACATGTGTATAAAATGTGCGTTTAAGTAATTTCAGAAATGGCCCTTATATGGGAGTTGTGACCAAATATGGACCGATCCAGAAAAAATTGTATACCTATGTATAAAATGTGCGTTCAAGTAATTTTCAGAAATGGTCCTTATATGGGAGTTGTGACCAATTATGCACCGATCAGGAAACAATTTCGTATAATGCAGAAAAAGATCAAGTATAATTTTTACTCAAATAGGTGCGTTTTAGGTGATTTTAGGAAGTGGACTTTATATAGGAGCTATGAGCCTATCCGGAAAAAATTTCGTAGAGTGATTTATGTAAGACAAAACATATAAGTGTCGAATTTTCTCAAGATAACTTTATTTGACAATGCATATGTGCGTTTAAGTGATTCTCAGAAGTGGACCTTATATGGGAGCTATAACCAATAATGGACCGATCCGAGAAAAAATTGGTTAAAATGTTTGTATGTACACAAAACTTATTCAAGTCAAATTTTATTCCTATAGCTTAAAAATTCAATGAAATATATTGCGTGTAAGTGATTTTCGGAAGTGGACCTTATATGGGAACTATGACCAATTATGGGCCTATTCGGGAAAAAATTTCGCAGAGTGATTTATATTTGGGCAAAACATGTTTGTGTCGAATTTAATCCACCTATATGGGAGTTATGACCAATAATAGACCGATCCGTAAAAAATTTTGTAAAATGATTTGTACGTACACAAAACATATTCAAGTCGAATTTTATCCCGATAGCTTTAGAATTCAATGAAATATATGCGTTTAAGTGATTTTCGGAAGTGGACCTTATATGGGAGCTATGACCAATTATGGGCCTATCCAGAAAAAATTTCGTAGAGTGATTCATGTTTAGGCAAAACATATTTGTGTCGAATTTTATCAAGATAGCTTTACTTGACATTGAAATATGTGCTTTTAAGTGATTTTCGGAAGTGGGCCTTACATGGGATCTATGACCAATAATGGACCGATCCGTAAAAAATTTGTAGAAAGATTTGTATGTATACAAAACAGATTTGTGTCGAATTTTATCCCGATAGCTTTATAATTCAATGAAATATATGCGTTTAAGTGATTTTCGGAAGTCGACCTTATATGGGAGCTATGACCAATTATGGGCCTATCCGTGAAAAAATTTCGTAGAGTGATTTATATTTAGACTAAACATATTTGTGTCGAATTTTATCAAAATAGCTTATTTGACAATGAAATATGAGCTTTTAAATGATTTTCGGAAGTGGGCCTTATATGGGAGCTATGACCAATAATGGACCGATCCGCAAAAATTTAGTAGAATGATTTGTATGTACACAAAACGTATCCAGCCTGAATTTTATTACAATAGCTTTATTCATCAATGAAATATGTGCGTTTAGGTGATTTTCGGAAGTGGACCTTATATGGGAGCTATGACCAATTGTGGACCGACTGAGATCTACGTTGGTAGTATGATTTCTCTTTATATTATATTTGCATGTACAAAATTTGGTGTTGATACCGATATATTTGATTGAGTTATTAACGATAAGCTAATTTCCGGGAATATATACCTTTGTATGGGGGCTATGGGAAATATTGGATCGATTGTAAAGATTTTGAACATAATTGATCACTACCCTAAAAAAATAAAGTGTGATAAAAATTCATCGCAATATCTTTGGTAGTTTCTGAGAAAACTTCAAAAGAATTAGGAAAAAAACGTAATTTTTTTCGATGTAGTCTGAAATTTTTACTCATAACTTTTTACGTTGTGAACCGATTTTGCTGATTTTCAATACCAAACTGCTTAGGATAATAATAAAATTTTGGGTCGAATTTGGTTGATTTCCTTTACTTAGTTTTAACGTGAGCGTGTTTTACACAGACAGACAGACAGACAGACGGACAGGGACATAGCTAAATCGACTCAGAATTTCATAAGGACCCAGAATATATATACTTTGTTGGGTCTTAGATGAATATTTCTTGGTGTTACACACGGAACGACAAACTTATATATACCCTCTATCACCCACTGATGGTGGTGGAGGGTATAAAAACGTATATTTTTGGATCTGTAAATGATATTGATCTGAAATTTTCTGTATATTATTGGAAATTTTGTTGTCTAACTAACAAGAAAAATTTGAGTCCATTTGGTCCAAAATTACGCCCGGTATTCAAAAAAAGGCGGACCAAGGTATGGTAAATTTTGTATCACTAAATTTTAAATGCCTATAACTCGGATATTATAAGAGATAAGTGGTATGTCCAAGCATGTTTTTTCAAGATCTCGTCGAGCGCTTTCACAAAATATAAAAATCTTTGTATTTGGGTGAAAAACAAAAAAATGGCACGAGTTTAAAAATTTTACATGTCGTAGGTACCCTACTTTGAGCCGCCACAGCGCCGTCCCTGGGGCATCTGCAGGGTTCATCTTCAAAACTTAAACTCGAATACTCCTTGGCTACGCTCACGCCAAATTTTATCCCGATCGGATCAGCCGTTTAGAAATGCCAGATTTATTTCCAAAAAATTTCCATTCTGCCCCACTGTGGGCCCCTTTCAGAAAATGACTTTAACACTCATTATTGGCCCAAAAATGCGAGTATAGTGTTGAAATTCGGTATAAATAAGTTTTTAACGAACTAAAACCCTCTACATTTCTATTTTAGGATCGGCCCATAAATGGCCCTACCACCATATTCGGTCCCCTTCTGAAAATGACTTTAACACTCATTACTGGTCCCAAAATGCAAGTATAGCGATGAAATTCTACATAAATAAGTTTCATGAGCCAAAATCTTTCTACTAAATTTTTTGAGGATCGGTCCATAATAGACCCTTCCCCTATATAAGGTCCCCTTCAGAAAATGACTTTAACACTCATTACTGATCCAAAAATGCGAGTATAGCGATGAAATTCGGTACAAATAAGTTTCTTACGAACTAAAATCGCTCTACGATTTTTTTATACCCACCATCAAAAAAGATGGGGGGTATATTTATTTTGTCATTCCGTTTGTAACACATCGAAGTATTAGCCATAGACCAATAAAAGTATATATATTCCGGGTCCTTATTAAATTCTAAGACGATCTAGCCATGTCCGTCCGTCGTCCGTCCGTCTGTCTGTTGAAATCACGATAGGGACCACACGAGAGGAGCTAGACAGTTGAAATTTTGCACAAATATTCTCTATTGCCCTACCCCCATATAAGACCCTTTCAGAAAATGACTTTAACACTCATTATTGGCCCAAAAATGCGAGTATAGTGTTGAAATTCGGTATAATAAGTTTTTAACGAACTAAACCCTCTCTACATTTCTATTTTAGGATCGGCCCATAAATGGCCCTACCACCATATTCGGTCCCCTTCTGAAAATGACTTTAACACTCATTACTGGTCCCAAAATGCAAGTATAGCGATGAAATTCTACATAAATAAGTTTCATGTGAGTCAAAATCTTTCTACTAAATTTTTGAGGATTGGTCCATAATAGACCCTTCCCCCATATAAGGTCCCCTTCAGAAAATGACTTTAACACTCATTACTGGTCCAAAAATGCGAGTAAGCGATGAAATTCGGTACAAGTAAGTTTCTTACGAACCAAAATCGCTCTACGATTTTTATACCCACCATCAAAAAAGATGGGGGGTATATTGTTTTTGTCATTCCGTTTGTAACACATCGAAATATTCATCTAAGACCCTAAAAGTATATATATTCTGGATCCTTATTAAATTCTAAGACGATCTAGCAATGTCCGTCCGTCTGTCCGTCTGTCTGTCCGTCTGTTGAAAACACGATAGAGTCCAAGCGGAAGCAGCTAGCGAGCTGAAATTTTGCACAAATATTTTATATTGATGCAGTTGTTTGGTATTGAAAATGAGCAATATCGGTCCACGATTTCGCCTAGCCCCCATATAAGGTCCCCTTCAGAAAACGACTTTAACGCTCATAACTGACTAAAAGAAACATCTATAGCGATGAAATTCGACATGAACATATTTTACAGGAACCTTAATATCATTGTAAGGATCGGTCCATAATTGACCCTATCCCCCATATAAGGTCCCCCTCAGAAAATGATATTAACGCTCATAACTGACTAAACGAAGCAGTTAGCAATGAAATTCGACACAAGAACATATCTTATAGGAATCTTAATATCACTGTAAAATTTTATAAGGATCGGTCCATAATTGACCCTATCCCCCATATAAGATCCCCCAGAAAATGACATTAACGCTCATAACTATCTAAAAGAAGCAGCAATAGCGAAGAAATTCGACATAAACAATTTTTATAGGAATCTTAAAATTATTGTAAAGTTTTATAAGGATCGGTCCATAAATGACCCATCCCCCATATAAGGTCCCCCTCAGAAAATGACATTAACGTTCATAACTGACTAAAAGAAGCAGCTATAGCGATGAAATTCGACACAGACATATTTTTTAGGAACCTCAATATCTTTGTAAAATTTTATAAGGATCGGTCCATGATTGACCCTACCCCCCATATAAGGTCCCTTCAGGAAATGACATTAACGCTCATAACTGTTTAAAATAAGCATCTATAGCGATGAAATTCGGCATAAACATATTTTATAGGAACCTTAATATCATTGTAATATTTTATAAGGAACGGTCCATAATTGACCCTATCCACCATATAAGGCCCCCTTCAGAAAATGACATTAACGCTCATAACTGACTAAAAGAAGCAGTTATAGCGTTGAAATTCGACACAAATATATTTTAGGAACCTTAATATCTTTATAAAATTTTATAAGGATCGGTCCATAATTGACCCTACCCCCCATATAAGGTTCCCTTCAGAAAATGGCTTTAAGGCTCATTACTGTCTAAAAGAAGCATCTATAGCGATGAAATTCGACACGAACATATTTTATAGGAACTTTAATATTATAGTAAAATTTTATAAGGATCGGTCCATGATTGACCCTACCCCCATATAAGGTCCCCTTCAGAAAATGACATTAACGCTCATAACTGTTTAAAATAAGCATCTATAGCGCTGAAATTCGGCATAAACATATTTTATAGGAACCTTAATATCATTGTAAAATTTTATAAGGAACGGTCCATAATTGACCCTATCCACCATATAAGGCCCCCCTCAGAAAATGACATAACGCTCATAACTGACTAAAAGAAGCAGTTATAGCGTTGAAATTCGACACAATATATTTTATAGGAACCTTAATATCTTTATAAAATTTTATAAGGATCGGTCCATAATTGACCCTACCCCCCATATAAGGTTCCCTTCAGAAAATGGCTTTAAGGCTCATTACTGTCTAAAGAAGCATCTATAGCGATGAAATTCGACACGAACATATTTTATAGGAACTTTAATATTATAGTAAAATTTTATAAGGATCGGTCCATAAATGACATTAACCCGTCTCCTTCTGAAAATGGCTTAACTCTCATTACTAGACTAAACTAAAATCGTTCTAGAAAATTTGACGAGGATCGGTCCATAATTGACCAAGCGTCCCCCCTAAATAAGGTCCCTCTCAGAAAATACCTTAAACGCTTTTTACTACCTTAAAAATGCAAGTATAGCGACAAAATTCGACAAAATTTCTCTATACATAGATGTAATAAATGAGAAAATTGTTTGGATAATAAAAGCATGGATTCTTAATATCAAAGTTTATTTATAAGGAAGCATTCCTTTTTGGCAATGATTTGATGGTGAGTATACAAGATTCGGCAAGCAGCCGAATATAACACTCTTACTTGTTATACCCTCCACCACCATCAGTGGTGATAGAGGGTATATATAAGTTTGTCGATTCCGTGTGTAACACCAAGAAATATTCATCTAAGACCCAACAAAGTATATATATTCTGGGTCCTTATGAAATTCTGAGTCGATTTAGCTATGTCCGTCTGTCCGTCTGTCTGTCTGTCTGTCTGTGTAAAACACGCTCACGTTAAAACTAAGTAAAGGAAATCAACCAAATTCACCCAAAATTTTATTATTATCCTAAGCAGTTTGGATTGAAAATCAGCAAAATCGGTTCACAACGTAAAAAGTTATGAGTAAAAATTTCAGACTACCTCGAAAAAAATTACGTTTTTTTCCTAATTCTTTTGAAGTTTTCTCAGAAACTACCAAAGATATTGCGATGAATTTTGTCACACTTTATTTTTTAGGGCAGTGATCAATTATGTTCAAAATCTTTACAATCGATCCAATATTTCCCATAGCCCCCATACAAAGGTATATATTCCCGGAAATTAGTTATCGTTAATAACTCAATCAAATATCGGTATCAACACCAAATTTTGTACATACAAATATAATATAAAGAAATCATACTACCAACGTAGATCTCAGTCGGTCCACAATTGGTCATAGCTCCCATATAAGGTCCACTTCCGAAAATCACCTAAACGCACATATTTCATTGATGAATAAAGCTATTGTAATAAAATTCAGGCTGGATATGTTTTGTGTACATACAAATCATTCTACCAAATTTTTTGCGGATCGGTCCATTATTGGTCATAGCTCCCATATAAGGCCCACTTCCGAAAATCATTTAAAAGCTCATATTTCATTGTCAAATAAAGATTTTGATAAAATTCGACACAAATATGTTTAGTCTAAATATAAATCACTCTACGAAATTTTTTCCGGATAGGCCCATAATTGGTCATAGCTCCCATATAAGGTCGACTTCCGAAAATCACTTAAACGCATATATTTCATTGAATTATAAAGCTATCCGGATAAAATTCGACTTGAATATGTTTTGTGTACGTACAAATCATTTTACAAAATTTTTTACGGATCGGTCTATTATTGGTCATAACTCCCATATAAGGCCCACTTACGAAAATCACTTAAAGCACATATTTCATTATCAAATAAGGGCCATCTTGATAAAATTCGACACAAACATGTTTTTGCCCAAATATAAATCACTTTGCGAAATTTTTCCTGAATAGGCCTATAATTGGTCATAGTTCCCATATAAGGTCCACTTCCGAAAATCACTTACACGCATATATTTCATTGAATTTTTAAGCTATAGGAATAAAATTTGACTTGAATAAGTTTTGTGTACATACAAATCATTTTACCACTTTTTTCTCGGATCGGTCCATTATTGGTTATAGCTCCCATATAAGGTCCACTTCTGAGAATCACTTAAACGCACATATTTCATTGTCAAATAAAGTTATCTTGAGAAAATTCGACACTTATATGTTTTGTCTTTACATAAATCACTCTACGAAATTTTTTCCGGATAGGCCCTTAATTGCTCATAGCTCCTATATAAAGTCCACTTCCTAAAATCACCTAAACGCACCTATTGGAGTAAAATTATACTTGATCTTTTTCTGCATTATACGAAATTGTTTCCTGATCGGTGCATAATTGGTCACAACTCCCATATAAGGACCATTTCTGAAAATTACTTGAACGCACATTTTATACATAGGTATACAATTTTTTCTAGATCGGTCCATAGTTGGTCACAACTCCCATATAAGGGCCATTTCTGAAAATTACTTTACATTTTATACACATGTAGGTATACAATTTGACATAAATGTGTATTTTGTATATAAATCATACGGAATTTTTTCCGGACCGGTCCAGAAGTTGTCTTAGCTCCCATATAAGGTTAACTGTTGAAAATCACTTAATACCACTTAATTCGTTATTAAATTATTATATCCGGAAAAAATCGACATAAGTATGTTCTGTGTATAGATAATCATTCTAAATTTTTCTGGACCTAATCAACATTAGTTCGACAAAATTTTGGCGACCTATCTTAAAATTAGATAGTTAGATGGGTTTCAATAAAAAGTAGCTTGCTGGTGGAGGGTATTTAAGATTCGGCATAGCCGAATGTAGCACTCTAACTTGTTTTTTTTTTCGATTTCTTTCTATGAAATAAATTATTGAATGCAAATTAATAGTTTTTGCACATTGCATAAATTTTTGAGTTTAATTTATGGAAACTTTCATATTTTTAACGATTTCAAAATAAAATCGATTAAATTTAGCTTAAAGGTAAGCAATTGGATTTTTCCTAATCTAATTTAGTTAGACATTTTAAGATGTTTTTCCCCCTTTATTTCGTTTTATACCACCGTCAAAAAAGATGGGGGGTATATTGTTTTGTCATTCCGTTTGTAACACATCGAAATATTCATCTAAGACCCATAAAAGTATATATATTCTGGATCCTTATTAAATTCTAAGACGATCTAGCAATGTTCCGTCCGTCTGTCCGTCTGTCTGTCCGTCTGTTGAAAACACGATAGAGTCCAAACGGAAGCAGCTAGCGAGCTGAAATTTTGCACAAATATTTTATATTGATGCAGTTTGTGTGGTATTGAAAATGAGCAATATCGGTCCACGATTTCGTCTAGCCCCCATATAGGTCCCCTTCAGAAAACGACTTTAACGCTCATAACTGACTAAAAGAAAACATCTATAGCGATGAAATTCGACATGAACATATTTTACAGGAACCTTAATATCATTGTAAAATTTTTTAAGGATCGGTCCATAATTGACCCTATCCCCCATATAAGGTCCCCCTCAGAAAATGATATTAACGCTCATAACTGACTAAACGAAGCAGTTATAGCAATGAAATTCGACACAAGAACATATCTTATAGGAATCTTAATATCACTGTAAAATTTTATAAGGATCGGTCCATAATTGACCCTATCCCCCATATAAGGTCCCCCTCAGAAAATGACATTAAACGCTCATAACTATCTAAAAGAAGCAGCAATAGCGAAGAAATTCGACATAAACAATTTTTATAGGAATCTTAAAATCATTGTAAAGTTTTATAAGGATCGGTCCATAAATGACCCTATCCCCCATATAAGGTCCCCCTCAGAAAATGACATTAACGCTCATAACTGACTAAAAGAAGCAGCTATAGCGATGAAATTCGACACAGGACATATTTTTTAGGAACCTCAATATCTTTGTAACAATTATATGGATCGGTCCATGATTGACCCTACCCCCCAAATAAGGTCCCCTTCAGAAAATGACATTAACGCTCATAACTGTTTTAAAATAAGCATCTATAGCGATGAAATTCGCATAAACATATTTTATAGGAACCTTAATATCATTGTAAAATTTTTATAAGGGAAACGGTCCATAATTGACCATATCCCACCATATAAGGCCCCCCTCAGAAAATGACATTAACGCTCATAACTGACTAAAGAAGCAGTTATAGCGTTGAAATTCGACACAAATATATTTTATAGGACCTTAATATCTTTATAAAATTTTATAAGGATCGGTCCATAATTGACCCTACCCACCATATAAGGTCCCCTTCAGAAATGGCTTTAAGGCTCATTACTGTCTAAAAAATCTATAGCGATGAAATTCGACACGAACATATTTATAGGAACTTTAATATTATTGTAAAATTTTATAAGGATCGGTCCACAAATGACATTAACCCGTTTCCTCTGAAATGGCTTAACTCTCATTACTAGACTAACTAAAATCGTTCTAGAAAATTTGACGAGGATCGGTCCATAATTGACCAAACGTCCCCCCTAAATAAGGTCCCTCTCAGAAAATAACTTAAACGCTTTTTACTACCTTAAAAATGCAAGTATAGCGACAAAATTCGACAAAAATTTCTCTATACATAGATGTAATAAATGAGAAAATTGTTTGGATAATAAAAGCATGGATTCTTAAATATCAAAGTTTATTTATAAGGAAGCATTCCTTTTTGGCAATGATTTGATGGTGGGTATACAAGATTCGGCACAGCCGAATATAACACTCTTACTTGTTGGTTTGATTTTAGAATTGGAATCTGTTTAGATTTCCATGATTGTTTTTCGTTTTATGATTTCACCACTGTTGAAAGTTAATTTTGTTTGTGACCACTGTCTGAAGCCGTGGCCAACGCTTATGGATATTAACTTATTTTTATACCTCCACCACCATCAGTGGTGATAGAGGGTATATATAAGTTTGTCATTCCGTGTGTAACACCAAGAAATATTCGTCTGAGACCCAACAAAGTATATATATTTTGGGTCCCTATGAAATTCTGAGTCGATTTAGCTATGTCCGTCTGTCCGTCTGTCTGTCTGTCTGTCTGTCTGGTTAAAACACGCTCACGTTAAAACTAAGCAAAAGAAATCAGCCAAATTCACTAAGAATATTCATTATTGTCCTAAGCAGTTTGGTATTGAAAATCAGCAAAATCGGTTCACAACGTAAAAAGTTATAAGTAAAAATTTCAGACTACCTCGAAAAAAATTACGGTTTTTTCATAATTCTTTTGAAGTTTTCTCAGAAACTACCAAAGATATTTCGATGAATTTTGTCACACATTATTTTTTCAGGGCAGTAATCAATTATGTTTAAAATCTTTACAATCGATCCAATATTTCCCATAGCCCCCATACAAAGGTATATATTCCCGGAAATTAGTTTATCGTTAATAACTCCCTCAAATATATCGGTATCAACACAAAATTTTGTACATGCAAATATAATATGAACAGAAATCATACTATCAACGCAGATCTCAGTCGGTCCACCATTGGTCATAGCTCTCATATAAGGTCCACTTCCGAAAATCACCTAAACGCACATATTTCTTTGATGAGTAAAGCTATTGTGATAAAAGTCGAGTTAAATATGTTTTGTATACATACAAATCATTCTACCAAATTTTTTACGGATCGGTCCATTATTGGTCATAGCTCCCATATAAGGCCCACTTCCGAAAATCATTTAAAAGCTCATATATCATTGTCAAACAAAGCTATCTTGATAAAATTCGACACAAATATGTTTAGTCTAAATATGAATCACTCTACGAAATTTTTTCCGGATAGGCCAATAATTGGTCATAGCTCCCATATAAAGTCCACTTCCGAAAATCACTTAAACGCATATATTTCAATGAAATATAAAGCTATTGGGATAAAATTCGACACAAATATATTTTGTATACAAACAAATCATTTTAAAATTTTTTTTACGGATCGGTCCATTATTGGTCATAGCTCCCATATAAGGCCCACTTCCGAAAATCACTTAAAAACACATATTTCATTGTCAAATAAAGCTATCGTGATAAAATTCGACATAAATAGATTTTGTCTAAATATGAATTACTCTACTAATTTTTTTCCGAATAGGCCCATAATTGGTCATAGCTCCCATATAAGGTCCACTTCCGAAAATCTCTTAAACGCATATATTTCATTGAATTCTAAAGTTATCGGGATAAAATTCGACAAAAATATGTTTTGTGTACATTAAAATCATTCCACCAAATTTTTTACGGATCGGTTCATTATTGGTCATAGGTCCCATATAAGGCCCACTTCCGAAAATCACTTAAAAGCACATATTTCATTGTCAAATAAAGCTATCTTCATAAAATTCGACACAAATATGTTTTGTCTTTATATGAGTCACTCTACGAAATTTTTTCCGGATAGACTCATAATAGGTCATAGCTCCCATATAAGGTCCACTTCCGAAAATCAATTAAACGAATATATTTCATTAAATTCTAAAGCTATAAGGATAAAATTCGACTTGAATATGTAATGTGTACATATAAATCATTCTACCACTTTTTCCCCGGATCGGTCCATTATTGGTGATAGCTCCCATATAAGTCCCACTTCCGAAAATTACTTAATCGCACATATTTCATTGTTAAATAAAGTTATCTTGATAAAATTCGACACAAATATGTATTGTCTTTATATGAATCACTCTACGAAATTTTTTCCGGATAGGCTCCCATAGAGGGTCCACATACGAAAATCACTTAAACGCATATATTTCTTTGAATAATAAGGCTATCGGGATGAAGTACGACTTGAATATGTTTTGTGAGCATATAAATCATTCTACCAAATTTTTTCCGGATTGACCCACATATTGTAGTAGCCTAATAAGGTCCACTTCAAAAAAATCACTTAAACGCACATATTTCATTATCAAATAAAGGTATCTTGATAAAATTCGACACAAATATGTTTTGTGTAAGGTCATAGCTCCTATACATATAAAGTCCACTTCCGAAAATCACCTAAACGCAAATATTTCATTAATTAATAAATCTATTGTAGTAATCATTATACTAAATCATTATACTAAATTTTTTCTTTATCGGTTGATAATTGGTCACAACTCCCATATAATTTCCATTTCCGAAAATTACTCAAATGCACTTGATAATCAAAGTTATCGGGATAAAATTCGACATAAATGTTTATTTTGTATATATAAATCATTCTACGGATTTTTTTCTTCCGGATCGGTCCATAGGTTGTCTTAGCTCCCATATAAGGTATACTTCTGAAAATCACTTAATATCACTTAATTCGTAATTAAATGATTATATCCGGATAAAATTCAAAATGAGTATGTTCTGTGTACAGATATATCATTATATTAAAATGTTTTCAAACTGGCCTATTAATATACATTTTTCTCGACCTAATTAAAATTAGTTTGACATATGCATAAATGTTAGTACCCTCAATAAGGAAACAAAAATTTCGCCAAGTTATCTAAAAATTAGATAGTTAAATGGGTCTCAATGAAAAGTAGCTTGCTGGTGGAGGGTATTTAAGATTCGGCAGAGCCGAATATAGCACTCTAACTTGTTTTTTAGTGAATTTGTAAGCAAATATTTTGCTGGGGTATACCTCATTTTAATCCATAAGAAATGCATTTTCTTTTGACCTATCGCTTATTCAAAAATCTTAAGTTCCTAAAATTGGTAAAATTGGGATATCATTGCAATTTTTGGTACAGAGTAAATTTCTTAGTATATTGTATTTTCCCTATTCCTGCAAATAACTTTGAAAGTTTTCAAGCTACGACAGTTTTGTATACCTCATTTTAATTATAAGAAAACACACTTTCTTTTGACATATCGCTTCTTCAAAAATCTTAAGTTCTTAAAATTGGGATATCATTGCTATTTTTGGTACAGAGTAAATTTCTAAGTATATTGTATTTTCCCTATTCCTGCAAATAACTTTGACAGTTTTCAAGCTACGACAGTTTCGTATACCTCATTTTAATCCATAATTTTAATCCCATTTTCTTTTGATATATTCTTCTTCAAAAATCTTGAGTTCTTAAAACTGGATATCATTGCAATTTTTGGTACAAAGTAAATTTCTTAGTGTATTATATTTTCCCTATTCCTGCAAATAACTTCGACAGTTTTCAAGCTACGACAGTTTTGTATACCTCATTTTAATCAATAAGAAACACAATTTCTTTTGACATATCGCTTCAAAAATCTTAAGTTCTTAAAATTTGGATATCATTGCAATTTTTGTACAGAGTAAATTTCTTAGTATATTGTATTATCCCTATTCCTGCAAATAACTTTGACAGTTTTTAAGCTACGACAGACTTGTATATTTCATTATACCCTCCACCACCATCAGTGGTGATAGAGGGTATATATAAGTTTGTCATTCCGTGTGTAACACCAAGAAATATTCGTCTGAGACCCAACAAAGTATATATATTCTGGGTCCCTATGAAATTCTGATTCGATTTAGCTATGTCCGTCTGTCCGTCTGTCTGTCTGGTTAAAACACGCTCACGTTAAAACTAAGCAAAAAAATCAGCCAGTTTCACTAAGAATATTCATTATTGTCCTAAGCAGTTTGGTATTGAAAATCAGCAAAATCGGTTCACAACGTAAAAAGTTATAAGTAAAAATTTCAGACTACCTCGAAAAAAATTACGGTTTTTTCATAATTCTTTTGAAGTTTTCTCAGAAACTACCAAAGATATTTCGATGAATTTTGTCACACATTATTTTTTCAGGGCAGTAATCAATTATGTTTAAAATCTTTACAATCGATCCAATATTTCCCATAGCCCCCATACAAAGGTATATATTCCCGGAAATTAGTTTATCGTTAATAACTCCCTCAAATATATCGGTATCAACACAAAATTTTGTACATGCAAATATAATATGAACAGAAATCATACTATCAACGCAGATCTCAGTCGGTCCACCATTGGTCATAGCTCTCATATAAGGTCCACTTCCGAAAATCACCTAAACGCACATATTTCTTTGATGAGTAAAGCTATTGTGATAAAAGTCGAGTTAAATATGTTTTGTATACATACAAATCATTCTACCAAATTTTTTACGGATCGGTCCATTATTGGTCATAGCTCCCATATAAGGCCCACTTCCGAAAATCATTTAAAAGCTCATATATCATTGTCAAACAAAGCTATCTTGATAAAATTCGACACAAATATGTTTAGTCTAAATATGAATCACTCTACGAAATTTTTTCCGGATAGGCCAATAATTGGTCATAGCTCCCATATAAAGTCCACTTCCGAAAATCACTTAAACGCATATATTTCAATGAAATATAAAGCTATTGGGATAAAATTCGACACAAATATATTTTGTATACAAACAAATCATTTTAAATTTTTTTTACGGATCGGTCCATTATTGGTCATAGCTCCCATATAAGGCCCACTTCCGAAAATCACTTAAAAACACATATTTCATTGTCAAATAAAGCTATCGTGATAAAATTCGACATAAATAGATTTTGTCTAAATATGAATTACTCTACTAATTTTTTTCCGAATAGGCCCATAATTGGTCATAGCTCCCATATAAGGTCCACTTCCGAAAATCTCTTAAACGCATATATTTCATTGAATTCTAAAGTTATCGGGATAAAATTCGACAAAAATATGTTTTGTGTACATTAAAATCATTCCACCAAATTTTTTACGGATCGGTTCATTATTGGTCATAGGTCCCATATAAGGCCCACTTCCGAAAATCACTTAAAAGCACATATTTCATTGTCAAATAAAGCTATCTTCATAAAATTCGACACAAATATGTTTTGTCTTTATATGAGTCACTCTACGAAATTTTTTCCGGATAGACTCATAATAGGTCATAGCTCCCATATAAGGTCCACTTCCGAAAATCAATTAAACGAATATATTTCATTAAATTCTAAAGCTATAAGGATAAAATTCGACTTGAATATGTAATGTGTACATATAAATCATTCTACCACTTTTTCCCCGGATCGGTCCATTATTGGTGATAGCTCCCATATAAGTCCCACTTCCGAAAATTACTTAATCGCACATATTTCATTGTTAAATAAAGTTATCTTGATAAAATTCGACACAAATATGTATTGTCTTTATATGAATCACTCTACGAAATTTTTTCCGGATAGGCTCCCATAGAGGGTCCACATACGAAAATCACTTAAACGCATATATTTCTTTGAATAATAAGGCTATCGGGATGAAGTACGACTTGAATATGTTTTGTGAGCATATAAATCATTCTACCAAATTTTTTCCGGATTGACCCACATATTGTAGTAGCCTAATAAGGTCCACTTCAAAAAAATCACTTAAACGCACATATTTCATTATCAAATAAAGGTATCTTGATAAAATTCGACACAAATATGTTTTGTGTAAGGTCATAGCTCCTATACATATAAAGTCCACTTCCGAAAATCACCTAAACGCAAATATTTCATTAATTAATAAATCTATTGTAGTAATCATTATACTAAATCATTATACTAAATTTTTTCTTTATCGGTTGATAATTGGTCACAACTCCCATATAATTTCCATTTCCGAAAATTACTCAAATGCACTTGATAATCAAAGTTATCGGGATAAAATTCGACATAAATGTTTATTTTGTATATATAAATCATTCTACGGATTTTTTTCTTCCGGATCGGTCCATAGGTTGTCTTAGCTCCCATATAAGGTATACTTCTGAAAATCACTTAATATCACTTAATTCGTAATTAAATGATTATATCCGGATAAAATTCAAAATGAGTATGTTCTGTGTACAGATATATCATTATATTAAAATGTTTTCAAACTGGCCTATTAATATACATTTTTCTCGACCTAATTAAAATTAGTTTGACATATGCATAAATGTTAGTACCCTCAATAAGGAAACAAAAATTTCGCCAAGTTATCTAAAAATTAGATAGTTAAATGGGTCTCAATGAAAAGTAGCTTGCTGGTGGAGGGTATTTAAGATTCGGCAGAGCCGAATATAGCACTCTAACTTGTTTTAATTAATAAAATACCCTTTTTCTTTTGATATATCGCTTCTTCAAAAATCTTAAGTTCTTGAAATTGGGATATCATTGCAATTTTTGGTACAGAGTAAATTTCTTAGTATATTGTATTTTCCCTATTCCTGCAAATAACTTTGACAGTTTTCAAGCTACGACAGTTTTGTATACCTCATTTTAATTCATAAGAAATGCACTTTCTTTTGACATATCGCTTATTCAAAAATCTTAAGTTCCTAAAACTGGTAAAATTGGGATATCATTGCAATTTTGGTACAGAGTAAGTTTGTTAGTATATTGTATTTTCCCTATTCCTGCAAATAACTTTGGACAGTTTTCAAGCTACGACAGTTTTGTATACCTCATTTTAATCCATAAGAAACGCACTTTCTTTTGACATATCGCTTATTCAAAAATCTTAAGTTCTAAAAATTGGTAAAATTGGGATATCATTACAATTTTTTACAAAGTAAATTTCTTAGTGTATAATATTTTCCCTATCTCCCCTATCTCCTTGTAGTCACCTTGAGTCTTCGGGCACGGTGCAGAGGCTTAAGCATCCTACGATGTGAATTAAGAACTACCCTCCCCATACCTCACAGCGTCTGTCCTCTAAGTTATGACCGGCTGTGGGGCAATGACCATCTTCGGTCGCCTAGCGATCACGACCTCAAATTGGTAGCGCCTGTTCCCTTAGTTAGGGCGGCTACCAATTCCCCCCCCCCCCATTTCTTTTTTTGATGTCGGTCCGGGACTGTGGTTTGGGTTACCTAGGCAACATAACCGCACCTTCTAGCGTCTGTTCAATATGTTAAGGGCGGCTGGAAGGTACAATCTCAAGTCGACTCTGACTACCCGAGAAAAGCGTTTGCGGCGTAAACATACCTACCACATACACAAGTATGAGACCATGCTGAATACTACTGTTGTGGAGGTCAGGCCAGCCACGACTAAGACAGAACCAAACCAGAGCAGGCATGTGACCACATCTAAACATGTGCCCCATGCCAGCACTGGACCGAACACGATCACCGTCTCGGAGAATCTCAACGTACAGCCATCTTCATCAAAGAAGGCCACGTCGGGACCAAAGAGAGGTGATGACCAATGCGGCATGACAAAGTCTGCTAGCACAACACCCAAGGGACTGTCTGCATCTTCCTCTTCTCGAGGTACGGCGACGGTCACCAAAGGTCCAGCAAGCAGGCCTAGTATAAAGCGGCAAAGGTCAAGTGAAACGAAGGTGTCTGAGGGTAAGCGGTTGAAACCATCAACTAGCTTAACATCAGCACCTGAGCTACAAGTAGCCATCATAGACCGTAGTCATCCCGATGGGAAAATTACTACGGACAGATGGCTACTTCTGGAGGAGAAGATCTTGCGGGCACTAGTTGACGAACTCGCACGCAGTGCGGATGACTCCTTTACTGCGTTCGATGGCGCCAAATGGTCAAAGGGTGTCAAAATCATCGGATGCGGTAATGAGAAAGCCCTAGGCTTTCTCAAAAACTGCATCCGAGGAGCTGGCGAACCCTGGCCCAACGCGAAGATTGAAATCGTCCCACTGGACCAAGTACCTTTTCGTACGACGGTGAATCAGCAACGGACGACTTGCTGCGCTTTATGGAGAAGGAAGTTATCCACATGGCCTTAATCCACGAAACTATGTGCTCCTCCCTCCAATCCCTGAAGGTAAAATAAGGAGCTGTATTTTGGTCAGGAAAGACATTAAAGTTTTCCTTCTATCTAATTACAGTTCTGGTGATTTAACGGTAGTTGCATTAGAGCGACAGGGGCTACCAACTCTAATTATATCATCTGCGTACCTACCGTACGACGAAGACAATCCGCCCTCACGTGCCGTACGCACACTAATAGAATGGTGTGATACAAGGGGCCATGATCTTGTCATAGGATGTGATGCTAATGCCCATCATACGCTGTGGGGGAGCTCGGATATAAATGACAGGGGTGAGTGTTTACTTCAATACCTTCTAACTACTAACCTTAGTGTTTGCAATAGGGGTAATAGACCAACGTTTTTCAATAGGATCAGGGAACAGGTCATTGATATTACTTTGGTAGGGAACACTGACTCAGTCAGAATTCTTGATTGGAGAGTATCACTCGAGTGCTCATTCTCTGATCATCACAGAATAATCTTTACGATACAGCTTACGGGCTAGGGAAAACCCCTTTAGAAATCCTAGGAAAACCGACTGGGTCAAATTCGGTAATCTGATTGATACCATACCACCTCCGGAAACGGATGGACTGCATGGTACACAGGACTTGGACGACTCAGTAGATTATCTATCCAGGACTTTAAGGGAAGCCTACTATGCTTCATGTAGGATGCGGCAGGTACCTAGGAAATTCCGGCAACCATGGTGGAATCCTAAACTAATGCAGCTAAGGAAAGAATGTAGGAAACTATTTAATAAAGCGAAGAGGGATCAGAACCCGTTAAGCTGGGACGACTATCGTCAAAGCTTCAATACTTTCAAGAGGGAAACCAGAAGGGCTAAGAAGGAATCCTGGAAGAGTTTCTGTGAGGAGCTGGAGAGTACCACGGAGGCATCACGTCTACGTAAGGTGATATCCAAAGACCCCGGTACGCCTGCACCTCGCGGAGCACCTCGCAGCTTCTCGAATCCACATAAGTGAATTGGTCAGTTCCATTGTTAGTATGGAGAAAATTTCGTGGGCGGTGTCATCCTTCAAGCCCTATAAATCCCCAGGGTCAGATGGCAAATTCCCAGCACTACTCCAAAAATCGATCACCACCATCATGCCATGGCTAATTATGATATTTAGGAGCAGCCTGGAAACAGGATACATTCCTAAAGTATGGAGAGAGGTTACAGTGGTATTTATCCCCAAAGCGGGGAAAGTAAACCATAGTACCTCCAAAGACTATATAGTCTGTCATCGTTTTTATTGAAAACATTGGAAAGATTGGCCGACATCCATGTCAGGAGCATCATCTCTCCTGATAACTTCTGTAGAGTACAACACGCATACCTGAAAGGAAGGTCGGTGGAGACAGCCTTACATGACGTTGTCGGAACCATAGAGAAGGCACTTGACATAAAGGAATATGTTATGGCATCTTTCTTGGACGTTGAGGGTGCGTTTAACAACGTGAACATATCCGCAATAGTCGATGCACTGGGTGACCTAGGTGTCGATCAGCGGATAAAAAACTGGACAGAAAACATGCTTAAGAGTAGGGCCATTAACTCTCCACTCCTGTGGAATCTTGTTGTGAATAAAATCCTTTTCAGACTCAGTAGGATGGGCTTCAAAGTAGTCGCATATGCTGACGACGTCGTGCTCCTTATTCAAGGGAAGTTTATTCCCACAATAAGTGAACTCATGGAATCAGCCCTCAGCGTTCTACTATCATGGACCAAGGAAAACGGTCTGGGTGTCAACCCGGCCAAAACTGAACTGGTTCTTTTCACCAGGAGGTACAAAATTCCAAAATTCAGACCTCCGCGTTTGGATGGTACCATTTTGAACACCTCAAGCGAAGCCAAATATCTTGGCGTAATCCTAGACTCTAAACTCACGTGGAAACGTAATGCTGAGAGTCGAATGAAGAAGGCATTATGTGCTTTCTATATATGTAAGAAAATCTTTGGGAAAAGATGGGGTCTTAAACCATACATTGTGTACTGGATGTACACCGCGGTCATAAGACCTATCTTGACCTACGGAGCTCTTGTTTGGTGGAGAGCGGTAGATACCAAGACTTATCTCTCTATTCTGAACAAGGTACAAAGATTGGCATGTCTTGCAATCACTGGCTGTTTGAGTTCCACCCCTCAGGCTAGTCTAGAGACGATGCTGAACATAACTCCCCTTGATATATACATCAAATGCATTTCTGCTAAATCTGCTCTACGACTTAAACAGTCGAACGGGTTGAAGCACGACCGCGACCACGATTGGTCATGGCACCATTCTACAAAAGATAGGCAGGCCTATCATGGGGCAGGAAACAGATTACATTCTATCTACACTGAATTTTAGCCTTACAAGAGCACAGACTACTCTATCTGGGTAGAGCTCTTTTTCATGATCTAGACTGTCTCAGAGATGCGTCACTGATAAACATGATCGGTTTTATTAAAAGCACCGGCTGGTTTACATGGAGACCGAACGAACCAAGTAGTCAACGAAATTAGGGAGGGTAACCATTCTCTCATCGCTAGGGAATGGTAATTCTAAGGGTATCACAATGGGCCATAAGGCCTCAGAGTGAACTCGCTTGCTAGCGAGCAACCACGTAACCAAACCAAACCATATTTTCCCTATTCCTGCAAATAACTTTGACAGTTTTCAACTGCCTGTTTCACAATATCGAAACAACATTTTCTTTCTTATAAATATATTGAAAACAAAAACAAAATTTTTAATTATTTGTTGTTTTCAATATATTTGTAAGAAAGAAAATGTTCTTTCGCATTTAGAGAAACCGGCAGTAAGCTACGACAGTTTTGTATATTTCATTTTAATCCATAAAATACCCATTTTCTTTTGATATATCGCTTCTTCAAAAATCTTAAAAAATTTTAAGTTCTTAAAATTGGTAAAATTGGGATATCATTACAATTTTTGGTACAAAGTAAATTTCTTAGTGTATTATATTTTCCCTATTCCTGCAAATAACTTCGACAGTTTTCAAGCTACGACAGTTTTGTATACCTCATTTTAGTCAATAAGAAACGCACTTTCTTTTGACATATCGCTTCTTCAAAAATCTTAAGTTCTTACAATTAGCAAAATTGGGATATCATTGCAATTTTTGGTACAGAGTAAATTTCTTAGTATATTGTATTTTCCCTATTCCTGCAAAATACTTTGACAGTTTTCAAGCTACGACTGTTTTGTATACCTCATTTCATTCCATAAGAAACGCGTCCTTTTGACATATCGCTTATTCAAAAATCTTAAGTTATTAAAATTGGTAAAATTGGGATATCATTGCAATTTTTTGAACACAGGAAATTTCAGGGTATATTGTATTTTCCCTATTCTTGCAAATAACTTTGACAGTTTTCAAGCTACGACAGTTTTGTATACCTCATTTTAATCCATAAGAAACGCACTTTCTTTTGACATATCGCTTATTCAAAAATCTTAAGTTCTTAAAATTGGGATATCACTGCAATTTTTGGTACATAGTAAATATCTTACCTATTCCTGCAAATAACTTTTACAGTTTTCAAGCTACGACAGTTTTGTATACCTCATTTTAATCCATAAGAAACGCACTTTCTTTTGACATATCGCTTATTCAAAAATCTTAAGTACCTAAAATTGGGATATCATTGCAATTTTTGGTACAGAGTAAATTTCTTAGTATATTGTATTTTCCCTATTCCTGCAAATAACTTTAACAGTTTTCAAGCTACGACAGTTTTGTATGCCTCATTTTAATCCATAATTTTAATACCATTTTCATTTGATATATCGCTTCTTCAAAAATGCACTTTCTTTTCATATATCGCTTCTTCAAAAATCTTAAGTTCTTAAAATTGGGATATCATTGCAATTTTTGGTACAGAGTAAATTTCTTAGTATATTGTACTAGCTAAAGCCCGGCGTGCTTTGCTACTCCTGTCGATGTAAAATAAAAAATATTCAAAATATATTGATATACATTTTTTGTTTATAATAATTTTATTAATATTTGTTTGTCACTATCCAAAACCATAAAGTAATAAGACAAATAAGTTTGATATTTAAAGTAATTTATGAATTAATGATATTTATGTACATATATTATTTCTTATTCCTATTCATTAGCAAAAATTTACAAAATATTACAAAATTACTAAAATATAATTGACTTAATATTTACAATTAAAATTTTTCTTAATAATTATTTCCTATTCTAAAGCCTTGGGATATAGAATATTTTTCGTTTTCCCCTCAGGCGCGTAGATAAAGCTGACCATGTGAGAAGAATGGATTTTCGAGATTTATTCCACACACTTGCAGGGATTGATCCTGAAATTTGTTTATTGTCATCGCGAATGCCAAACGTATAGGAAATTGCAACCGTTTAATGCACCTCCAAATAAACTAGAATTACTTCTCATGTTTTTTGTGAGCCATGGTGCATTTATCCCACACTATTATTTTATATGTTTGAAGGATTTTACCCATTGAAGAATTTTTCTTAACATTACATGCATAATCTTCAGAAAATTGTGTTTTCAACGGTAATTTGAGTGCATAATGCGCAGTTCTGCCTCTATCTAAAGTGTTGCTGCAATACCTGAGGACGCAATGGCTAAGTCAATATTCTTTTGTGATCGAACTTTAGCTAAAATTAATGAGATGAGAAAGGTTTTTCCGGTTCCTCCAGTCGCTTCGATGAAATAAAATCCTCCTTGTAAGAAACAATTATTAAGAAATAATATATGTACATAAATATCATTAATTAAAAATTATAAAAATTAATTATAAAAATAAAATGTTTATAAACAAAAAATGTATATCAATATATTAATAATATATTTTTTATTTTATATCGACAGGAGTAGCAAAGCACGCCGGGTTTTTGCTAGTTTTTATATATATATAGAAGATAGATTCATATGGTAGGTGCCAAGCCCCGCTTATGAAAGTCCGCATATTTTTCTCGCAAATATTCATAAGGATGTTAAAGGTCTTCGTGCAAAATTTTAAGATTATAACTCAAATAGTTTTCCAGATAAACGAATTTTGATATTTAATTCCTATGGGAGATGCCACGCCCCCTATTGGTAGTCCATCCTAAATATTCATGTCGATACTACAGTGGCTCCGAAAAAATTTGAGGACTCTAGCTGTTATATTTTCTCAGATATACTAATTTAAGTTTTTCTTATATGGGAGGTGCCACGCCCACTGTAGCAATGCTGCCCATTTTGTCAACATGTGTTCATATGAATGTCAAAGTTGTTCATACAAAATTTGAGGACTCTAGCTGTTGCAATTTCTGAGATATGCGACTTTTAATACTTATTTTGTAGGTGGGCGTGGCATCTCGCCTACTTGAAATTCCAAAGCAAAAGGTAGCCTGTAGTTCCTTCCGGACATAGCTGAAGACACTCTGAAAATTTCAAGGAAATCGCTTCAGCCGTTTAGCTGTCTATAAAGCACAAACAAACAAACATACATACATACATACATACAACACACATTCATTTTTATACCCTTCACCTTCGCGAGAAGGGTATATATAAGTTTGTCATTCCGTTTGTAATTTCTATAATATAATTTTCCGATCCTTATAGATAGCGGAGTCGATTAAGCCATGTCCGTCTGTCTGTCCGTCTGTCTGTCTGTCTGTCTGTCTGTCTGTTGAAATCGGTTTTTAGAGGACCCCAGATATCGGCGAGATCCGAATCTTCAATAATTCTGTTAGACATGCTTTCGAGAAGATCGCTATTTAAAATCAGCAAAATCGGTCCATAAATGACGGAGATATAAGCAAAAATCCGAGACAACCTCTGAAAATTTCATAAAAAAAGACAATTTTTTTCATGCTTTGGTTAATAAGCAACAACAACAACACTGCTTATTCATTGAGTATTTCGTTTCACATGTTTGGATGGCTGTGTGTTTCATTGGCATGTGTATATTGTTATACCCTACACCACTTTAGTGGGGAGGGTATATTGGATTTGTGCTGATGTTTGTAACATACAAAATATTCGTCCTAGACCCACCTTAAAGTATACCAATCGGCTTAGAATCGTTTTCTGAGTCGATTAAGCTATGTCCGTCCGTCCGTCCGTCTGGCTGGCTGGCTGTCCATTTAAACCTTGTGCGCAAGGTACAGGTCGCAATTTTCAAGATAATTGGATGAAATTTGGCACGCACGTTTTATTTGACCCAAGGACGAAGCCTATTGAAAATGGTTGAAATCGGTCCATTATTTCACCTAGCCCCCATAGAACAGAACCCCCGAAAAGGGCTTCTGAGCTCATAATTATGTTAAATATACAGATATATCGATAAAATACGGCACAACTAAGTTTTATAGAAGTCTTGGTGACCCTGCCAAATTTCATAAAGATCGGGCCCCATTTGACCCTAGCTCCCATACAAAGTCCTCTTCAGAAAATTACTTGAATGTCCCAAATTAACTTATAAACACAAATATCGCGATGAAATTCAGCACAATAAAATATTATGTAAATATAAATATATTCACAAAATTTTATCGGGCTTGGTCCATATTTGCCCCTAGTCCCCATATAAAGCCTCTTTCAGAAAATTAGTTTTTCATCCATAAATTGCTTAAATGTATCGGAACAATGGAATATTGAAGATAAATGCTTTATTATGAAAAATAAATCACATATAATATTCATAAATGGTGTAGGGTATCATATGGTCGGCCACGCCCGACTATACTTTCTTACTTGTTTTGTTTCTTGGTGTATTCAGTTTCGTATGTTTGGATGTCTGTTTGTTTGATTGCGTTGTGTAGTTTGTTTTTGTTTTTTTCCGAGTATTTCGTTTCGTATGTTTGGATGGCTGTGTGTTTCATTGCCTTGTGTGTATTGTTTTTGTTTCTTGGTGTATTCAGTTTTGTATGTTTGGATAGATGTGTGTTTCATTGCCTTGTGTATATGATTTTTGTTTGTTGGTGTACAGTTTCGTACGTTTGATGTCTGTTGGTTTCATTGCGTTGTGTATTTTGTTCTTTTTATACCCACCATCAAAAAAGATGGGGGGTATATTGATTTTGTCATTCCGTTTGTAACACATCGAAATATTGGCCATAGACCCATTAAAGTATATATATTCCGGGTCCTTATTAAATTCTAAGACGATCTAGCCATGTCCGTCCGTCTGTCCGTCTGTCCGTCCGTCTGTCCGTCTGTCTGTTGAAATCACGATAGGGACCACAAGAGAGGAGCTAGACAGTTGAAATTTTGCATAAATATTCTCTATTGTTATGGTTTGTTTGGTATTGAAAATGGGCATTATCAGTCCAATTTTTCGGATAGCCCCCATACAAGTGGACCTCCAAAAAACAGCTTTAACGGGCATAACTGCTTTAGAAGTACGAGTATAGCGATAAAATTCGACATAAATAAGTTTCATATGAGCCAAAATCTTTCTACCAATTTTTTTTTTAGGATCGGCCCATAAATGACCCTACCCCCCATACAAGGTCCCCTTCAGAAAATGACTTTAACACTCATTACTGGCCCAAAAATGCGAGTATAGTGTTGAAATTCGGTATAAGTAAGTTTTTAACGAACCAAAACCTCTCTACATTTCTATTTTAGGATCGGCCCATAAATGACCCTACCCCCATATACGGTCCCCTTCTGAAAATGAATAACACTCATTACTGGTCCCAAAATGCAAGTATAGCGATGAAATTCGACATAAATAAGTTTCATGTGAGCCAAAACCTTTCTACCAAATTTTTTGAGGATCGGTCCATAATTGACCCTACCCCCATATAAGGTCCCCTTTAGAAAATGACTTTAACACTCATTACTGGTCCAAAAATGCGAGTATAGCGATGAAATTCGGTATAAGTAAGTTTCTTACTAACCAAAATCGCTCTAAGAATTTTTTTTAAGATCGGCCCATAAATGACCCTATCCTCCATATAAGGTCCCCTTCTGAAAATGACTTTAACGCTCATTAGAGGCTAAAAAACGAATATAGCAATAATATTTTACACAATTAAGTTCCTCGCGAACCAAAATCTTTTTAATAACTTTTATGTGGATAGGTCCATAATTGGCCCTACTCCCCCTATTGGGTCCACTTCAGGAAAGAGCTTCAACGCTCATTACTGTCTTAAAAATACGAGTAAAGCGATGATATGCTACACACGTAAGTTTCTTACGAGCCAAAATCTCTGTACCAATTTTTTTTTGGATCGGCCCATAAATTACCCTTCCCGCATATCAGGACCCCCTCTGCAAATAACTATAATGCTCATTACTGGCTTAAAAATATGAATGTAGTGACGAAAATTAGTGACGAAAATTGTAGTGACGAAAATTGATGCACATAAGTTTAATGCGTGCCAAAATCTCTCCACCAAATTTAGGGAGGATCGGTCCATAATTTACCCTACCGCCCTTCAGAAAATTACTTAAAATTACTTTTCCTTATTTAAAAGACGAGTATAACGCTGAAATTTTGCATAAACAAGTTCTATACAAACGAAATCTATGTACAAAATTTTATGAGTATCGGTTCATAATTAACGCATATAAAGGTCCTCTTCAGAAAATTACACATACTCTTACGGTTTAAAAATTTAAATAAAATATTTGGTTTTTAAAAATTAATATTTTGTTAGTTCAAAAGAGCTCGGTCCATAATTGACTTAAGCCATATTCCAAATATCACCTTGATGATTATAGGGGAGCATTCCTTTTATGGCATACGGTTTGATGGTGGGTATATGAGATTCGGCACAGCCGAATATAACACTCTTACTTGTTTTTGTGTATTTCGTTTCGTATGTTTGGATGTCTGTTGGTTTTACTGCCATGTGTATTTTGTTTTTTGAGTGTTTATTTCGTTTAGCGTTGTTGTTGTTCATTTTGTTTTGCTATTGCTATAATAATGATATCATCGGGAAAATTAAATAGGTACATAAGTTTAAAATTTAAATTTTAAATTTATAAAATTTATATTTTTTAAATACACTATATAAGATTCGGCACAGCCGAATATAGTACTCTTACTTGTTATATATATAGATTAATATGGGAGGTACTGCTCCCCTCATGGGTAGTCCGCCAATTTATTTCCCAAAATGTTTAAAATGGATGTTAAAGTTACTCGTGGAAATTTTTAATATTCTAACTATAATAGTTTCCAAGATAAACGAATTTTTGTATTTAATTTATATGGGAGGTGCCACGCCCCCCTAATGCTAATCCGCCCACTTTTGTCTTAAATAATTATATTGGTACTAAAGTTGCTTCGATAAATATGAAGACTCTAACTATTATATTATCTCAGATATGAAATTCAACATAAAAAGCAGCCTATAGTTCCTTCCAGACATACAGGAAGAAACTGTGAAAATTTCAGGAAATCGGTCCAGCCGTTTAGCAGTCTATACATACATACATACAAACACACTTTCATTTTTATATATATAGATTTTCCCTATTCCTGCAAATAACTTTGACAGTTTTCAAGCTACGACAGTTTTGTATACCTCATTTTAAACCATAATTTTAATCCCATTTTCTTTTGATATATCGCTTCTTCAAAAATCTTAAGTTCTTAAAATTGGGATATCATTGCAATTTTTGGTACAGAGTAAAATTTCTAAGTATATTGTATTTTCCCTATTCCTCCAAATAACTTTGACAGTTTTCAAGCTACGACAGTTTTATATACCTCATTTTAATACATAAGAAACGCACTTTCTTTGACATATCGCTTATTCAAAAATCTTAAGTTCTTAAAATGGGTAAAATTGGGATATCATTACAATTTTTGGTATAAAGTAAATTTCTTAGTGTATTATATTTTCCCTATTCCTGTAAATAACTTCGACAGTTTTCAAGCTACGACAGTTTTGTATACCTCATTTTAATTATAAGAAACGCACTTTCTTTTGACATATCGCTAATTCAAAAATCTTAAGTTCCTTAAAATGGGATATCATTGTAATTTTTGGTACAGAGTAAATTTCTTAGTATATTGTATTTTCCCTATTCCTGCAAATAACTTTGACAGTTTTCAAGCTACGACAGTTTTGTATACCTTATTTTAATTCATAAGAAACGCACTTTCTTTTGACTAATGCTTATTCAAAAATCTTAAGTTCTTAAAATTGGTAAAATTGGGATATGATTGCAATTTTTGGGACAGAGTAAATTTCTTAGTATATTGTATTTTCCCTATTCCTGCAAAAAACTTTGACACTTTTCAAGCTACGAAAGTTTTGTATATCTCATTTTAATCCATAAGAAACCCACTTTCTTTTGACATATCGCTTCTTCAAAAATCTTAAGTTCTAAAAATTTGTAAAATTGGGATATCATTACAATTTTTGGTACAAAGTAAAATTTCTTAGTATATTGTATTTCCCTATTCCTGCAAATAACTTCGACAGTTTTCAAGCTACGACAGTTTCGTATACCTTTTTATACCCTCCACCACCATCAGTGGTGATAGAGGGTATATATAAGTTTGTCATTCCGTGTGTAACACCAAGAAATATTCGTCTGAGACCCAACAAAGTATATATATTTTGGGTCCCTATGAAATTCTGAGTCGATTTAGCTATGTCCGTCTGTCCGTCTGTCTGTCTGTCTGTCTGTCTGTCTGGTTAAAACACGCTCACGTTAAAACTAAGCAAAAGAAATCAGCCAAATTCACTAAGAATATTCATTATTGTCCTAAGCAGTTTGGTATTGAAAATCAGCAAAATCGGTTCACAACGTAAAAAGTTATAAGTAAAAATTTCAGACTACCTCGAAAAAAATTACGGTTTTTTCATAATTCTTTTGAAGTTTTCTCAGAAACTACCAAAGATATTTCGATGAATTTTGTCACACATTATTTTTTCAGGGCAGTAATCAATTATGTTTAAAATCTTTACAATCGATCCAATATTTCCCATAGCCCCCATACAAAGGTATATATTCCCGGAAATTAGTTTATCGTTAATAACTCCCTCAAATATATCGGTATCAACACAAAATTTTGGACATGCAAATATAATATGAACAGAAATCATACTATCAACGCAGATCTCAGTCGGTCCACCATTGGTCATAGCTCTCATATAAGGTCCACTTCCGAAAATCACCTAAACGCACATATTTCTTTGATGAGTAAAGCTATTGTGATAAAAGTCGAGTTAAATATGTTTTGTATACATACAAATCATTCTACCAAAAAAGCTATCTTGATAAAATTCGACACAAATATGTTTAGTCTAAATATGAATCACTCTACGAAATTTTTTCCGGATAGGCCAATAATTGGTCATAGCTCCCATATAAAGTTCACTTCCGAAAATCACTTAAACGCATATATTTCAATGAAATATAAAGCTATTGGGATAAAATTCGACACAAATATATTTTGTATACAAACAAATCATTTTAAAATTTTTTTTACGGATCGGTACATTATTGGTCATAGCTCCCATATAAGGCCCACTTCCGAAAATCACTTAAAAACACATATTTCATTGTCAAATAAAGCTATCGTGATAAAATTCGACATAAATAGATTTTGTCTAAATATGAATTACTCTACTAATTTTTTTCCGAATAGGCCCATAATTGGTCATAGCTCCCATATAAGGTCCACTTCCGAAAATCTCTTAAACGCATATATTTCATTGAATTCTAAAGTTATCGGGATAAAATTCGACAAAAATATGTTTTGTGTACATTAAAATCATTCCACCAAATTTTTTACGGATCGGTTCATTATTGGTCATAGGTCCCATATAAGGCCCACTTCCGAAAATCACTTAAAAGCACATATTTCATTGTCAAATAAAGCTATCTTCATAAAATTCGACACAAATATGTTTTGTCTTTATATGAGTCACTCTACGAAATTTTTTCCGGATAGACTCATAATAGGTCATAGCTCCCATATAAGGTCCACTTCCGAAAATCAATTAAACGAATATATTTCATTAAATTCTAAAGCTATAAGGATAAAATTCGACTTGAATATGTAATGTGTACATATAAATCATTCTACCACTTTTTCCCCGGATCGGTCCATTATTGGTGATAGCTCCCATATAAGTCCCACTTCCGAAAATTACTTAATCGCACATATTTCATTGTTAAATAAAGTTATCTTGATAAAATTCGACACAAATATGTATTGTCTTTATATGAATCACTCTACGAAATTTTTTCCGGATAGGCTCCCATAGAGGGTCCACATACGAAAATCACTTAAACGCATATATTTCTTTGAATAATAAGGCTATCGGGATGAAGTACGACTTGAATATGTTTTGTGAGCATATAAATCATTCTACCAAATTTTTTCCGGATTGACCCACATATTGTAGTAGCCTAATAAGGTCCACTTCAAAAAAATCACTTAAACGCACATATTTCATTATCAAATAAAGGTATCTTGATAAAATTCGACACAAATATGTTTTGTGTAAGGTCATAGCTCCTATACATATAAAGTCCACTTCCGAAAATCACCTAAACGCAAATATTTCATTAATTAATAAATCTATTGTAGTAATCATTATACTAAATCATTATACTAAATTTTTTCTTTATCGGTTGATAATTGATCACAACTCCCATATAATTTCCATTTCCGAAAATTACTCAAATGCACTTGATAATCAAAGTTATCGGGATAAAATTCGACATAAATGTTTATTTTGTATATATAAATCATTCTACGGATTTTTTTCTTCCGGATCGGTCCATAGGTTGTCTTAGCTCCCATATAAGGTATACTTCTGAAAATCACTTAATATCACTTAATTCGTAACTAAATGATTATATCCGGATAAAATTCAAAATGAGTATGTTCTGTGTACAGATATATCATTATATTAAAATGTTTTCAAACTGGCCTATTAATATACATTTTTCTCGACATAATTAAAATTAGTTTGACATATGCATAAATGTTAGTACCCTCAATAAGGAAACAAAAATTTCGCCAAGTTATCTAAAAATTAGATAGTTAAATGGGTCTCAATGAAAAGTAGCTTGCTGGTGGTGGGTATTTAAGATTCGGCATAGCCGAATATAGCACTCTAACTTGTTTTTAAATGTTGTTGTTGTTATTTTGATGATGATTTAGAGATGCATGATGTTGTTGAGGTTATAAGAAAAGAGAAGGTGGTCTACTGCGCAATCTCCAACAAATGATCAGAGTGATGACTCATCAAAGGGAAGAGGATTCCCTCGCCAGGTTAGGGTTTGTGTTCTTTTAAACAGTTTATTACCAATGAATTTAGAAAATAAATATTTGCCTTCTGGTTCAATCTCACAGTAAACGGATGGAAATATTGTGGAGTTGATATCCAAACGGGTAAGGTTAAATTGATGGCCAATCTTCTTTTCCTGTTTGCAAGTAGTTTTCATATGTAGTTTATTAATTAGGCACGCATTTAGAAATAATTTAACTGGATTACAAATATTTTGTAAGATTTCTGCCAAAACAATTTGATGATGTGATGTTTCTATGTCAAAGACCCACAGGAAAAGGATCTTTTAGTAATTTTCTTCAATCAAAGAAACCTGTTGACCACTAAATTTAGAACAATTTGACATAAAATGTCAATAAATTGTCAAGTTTTATCAAGTTGCCACTTGATCAAAGACTGACATCAATCATGCCAATCGATTCTTCAGTCTTCCGGCAGACTGATGGTAATACTGTACCAAGCGAAATATTAAATTACTAAAAGCTTATATTGGCATTTTAATATACTGTAAACATTTAAAATTTTTTAAATTTTTTATGTTTAAATTTACTATAACTAACATTATAGTAAAAGAAGTTATTTTGCCCACTGTTTGAGTTATTTAGGATTTATAAAAAAATATAATTTTCCAAACCCTGACCACATTAGCTCAGACAAAACTCTTATACTCATTCATTGGTTCTCATGCATAAGATAAAGTAAAAGAAATCAAAACAAACAAATCAGTATGTTAATGACCATATGATCGATCAGTAAACAAAACAAAATTAGTTTAACAACATTATGGAAATTTTAGAAATTTTAGTTTAAATAAAATTTTAAATAGAAATAATAAAAGCGTGAATAAATAAATATTTATATTATAATTGAAGAAACGTTGAAAAAATGTTTCCTGAAAGGTGTATTAGAGGATAAAATTATAACAGATAATCAACAGGATAAAAAAAATGGTTCCTGAACAAATTTATGTGGAGACAATTTACACTTGAATAGGAGGTTGGTCATCATCATGTAAGTTGCTATGGTATTTTTCAATAATTTGTGTTGTTTGGTTAAATGGTATACTGAAGAGACAAACTATAAGAAAAGAATCTTCCAGATAATGATTTTGATAGCCAAGCAATGAAGTTTAGTTAGATCTAAATATGTTCTTATTTTTATAGTGTTTCCTAGTAAAATAATTTCCTGTGTTTTTGTTTAGAAAATGGTACGTTTCACTAAAACGACATAAACGTACATTACAGTTATTTGCAGGAATAGGGAAAATATAATACACTAAGAAATTTACTTTGTAGCAAATATTGTAATGATATCCCAATTTTACCAATTTTGAGAACTTAAGATTTTTGAAGAAGCGATATATCAAAAGAAAATGGGTATTTTATGGATTAAAATGAAATATACAAAACTGTCGTAGATTGAAAACTGTCAAAGTTATTTGCAGGAATAGGGATAATACAATATACTAAGAAATTTACTCTGTACAAAAAATTGCAATGATATCTAAATTTTAGGAACTTAAGATTTTTGAATAAAAGATATGTCAAAAGAAATGAGGTATACAAAACTGATTAAAATGAGGTATACAAAACTGTCGTAGCTTCAAAACTGTCAAAGTTATTTACAGGAATAGAGAAAATAAAATATACTAAGAAATTTAGTCTGTACCAAAAAGTTCAATGACATCCCAATTTTACCAATTTTAAGATTTTTGAAGAAGCGATATGTAAAAACACAAGTTAGAGTGCTATATTCGGCTCTGCCGAATCTTAAATACCCTCCACCAGCAAGCTACTTTTCATTGAGACCCATTTAACTATCTAATTTTTAGATAACTTGGCGAAATTTTTGTTTCCTTATTGAGGGTACTAACATTTATGCATATGTCAAACTAATTTTAATTAGGTCGAGAAAAATGTATATTAATAGGCCAGTTTGAAAACATTTTAATATAATGATATATCTGTACACAGAACATACTCATTTTGAATTTTATCCGGATATAATCATTTAATTACGAATTAAGTGATATTAAGTGATTTTCAGAAGTATACCTTATATGGGAGCTAAGACAACCTATGGACCGATCCGGAAGAAAAAAATCCGTAGAATGATTTATATATACAAAATAAACATTTATGTCGAATTTTATCCCGATAACTTTGATTATCAAGTGCATTTGAGTAATTTTCGGAAATGGAAATTATATGGGAGTTGTGACCAATTATCAACCGATAAAGAAAAAATTTAGTATAATGATTTAGTATAATGATTACTACAATAGATTTATTAATTAATGAAATATTTGCGTTTAGGTGATTTTCGGAAGTGGACTTTATATGTATAGGAGCTATGACCTTACACAAAACATATTTGTGTCGAATTTTATCAAGATACCTTTATTTGATAATGAAATATGTGCGTTTAAGTGATTTTTTTGAAGTGGACCTTATTAGGCTACTACAATATGTGGGTCAATCCGGAAAAAATTTGGTAGAATGATTTATATGCTCACAAAACATATTCAAGTCGTACTTCATCCCGATAGCCTTATTATTCAAAGAAATATATGCGTTTAAGTGATTTTCGTATGTGGACCCTCTATGGGAGCCTATCCGGAAAAAATTTCGTAGAGTGATTCATATAAAGACAATACATATTTGTGTCGAATTTTATCAAGATAACTTTATTTAACAATGAAATATGTGCGATTAAGTAATTTTCGGAAGTGGGACTTATATGGGAGCTATCACCAATAATGGACCGATCCGGGGAAAAAGTGGTAGAATGATTTATATGTACACATTACATATTCAAGTCGAATTTTATCCTTATAGCTTTAGAATTTAATGAAATATATTCGTTTAATTGATTTTCGGAAGTGGACCTTATATGGGAGCTATGACCTATTATGAGTCTATCCGGAAAAAATTTCGTAGAGTGACTCATATAAAGACAAAACATATTTGTGTCGAATTTTATGAAGATAGCTTTATTTGACAATGAAATATGTGCTTTTAAGTGATTTTCGGAAGTGGGCCTTATATGGGACCTATGACCAATAATGAACCGATCCGTAAAAAATTTGGTGGAATGATTTTAATGTACACAAAACATATTTTTGTCGAATTTTATCCCGATAACTTTAGAATTCAATGAAATATATGCGTTTAAGAGATTTTCGGAAGTGGACCTTATATGGGAGCTATGACCAATTATGGGCCTATTCGGAAAAAAATTAGTAGAGTAATTCATATTTAGACAAAATCTATTTATGTCGAATTTTATCACGATAGCTTTATTTGACAATGAAATATGTGTTTTTAAGTGATTTTCGGAAGTGGGCCTTATATGGGAGCTATGACCAATAATGGACCGATCCGTAAAAAAAATTTTAAAATGATTTGTTTGTATACAAAATATATTTGTGTCGAATTTTATCCCAATAGCTTTATATTTCATTGAAATATATGCGTTTAAGTGATTTTCGGAAGTGGACTTTATATGGGAGCTATGACCAATTATTGGCCTATCCGGAAAAAATTTCGTAGAGTGATTCATATTTAGACTAAACATATTTGTGTCGAATTTTATCAAGATAGCTTTGTTTGACAATGATATATGAGCTTTTAAATGATTTTCGGAAGTGGGCCTTATATGGGAGCTATGACCAATAATGGACCGATCCGTAAAAAATTTGGTAGAATGATTTGTATGTATACAAAACATATTTAACTCGACTTTTATCACAATAGCTTTACTCATCAAAGAAATATGTGCGTTTAGGTGATTTTCGGAAGTGGACCTTATATGAGAGCTATGACCAATGGTGGACCGACTGAGATCTGCGTTGATAGTATGATTTCTGTTCATATTATATTTGCATGTACAAAATTTTGTGTTGATACCGATATATTTGAGGGAGTTATTAACGATAAACTAATTTCCGGGAATATATACCTTTGTATGGGGGCTATGGGAAATATTGGATCGATTGTAAAGATTTTAAACATAATTGATTACTGCCCTGAAAAAATAATGTGTGACAAAATTCATCGAAATATCTTTGGTAGTTTCTGAGAAAACTTCAAAAGAATTATGAAAAAACCGTAATTTTTTTCGAGGTAGTCTGAAATTTTTACTTATAACTTTTTACGTTGTGAACCGATTTTGCTGATTTTCAAGTACCAAACTGCTTAGGACAATAATGAATATTCTTAGTGAATTTGGCTGATTTCTTTTGCTTAGTTTTAACGTGAGCGTGTTTTAACCAGACAGACAGACAGACGGACAGACGGACATAGCTAAATCGACTCAGAATTTCATAGGGACCCAAATATATATACTTTGTTGGGTCTCAGACGAATATTTCTTGGTGTTACACACGGAATGACAAACTTATATATACCCTCTATCACCACTGATGGTGGTGGAGGGTATAAAAATCTTAAGTTCTTTAAATTGGGATATCATTGCAATTTTTGGTACAGAGTAAATTTCTTAGTATATTGTATTTTCCCTATTCCTGCAAATAACTTTGACGGTTTTCAAGCTACGACAGTTTTGTATACCTCATTTTAATCCATAAGAAACGCGCTTTCTTTTGACTATTGCTTATTCAAAAATCTTAAGTTCTTAAAATTGGTAAAATTGGGATATCATTGCAATTTTTGGTACAGAGCAAATTTCTTAGTGTATTATATTTTCCCTATTCCTGCAAATAACTTTGACAGTTTTCAAGCTAAGACAGTTTTGTATATCTCATTTTAATCCATAAGAAACCCACTTTCTTTTGACATATCGCTTCTTCAAAAATCTTAAGTTCTAGAAATTTGTAAAATTGGGATATCATTACAATATTTGGTACAAAGTAAATTTCTTAGTGTATTATATGTTCCCTATTCCTGCAAATAACTTCGACAGTTTTCAAGCTACGACAGTTTGGTATACCTCATTTTAATCAATAAGAAACGCACTTTCTTTTGACGTATCGCTTATTCAAAAATCATAAGTTCTTAATATTGGTAAAATTGGGATATCATTACAATTTTTGGTACAGAGTAAATTTCTTAGTGTATTATATTTTCCCTATTCCTGCAAATAACTTCGACAGTTTTCAAGCTACGACAGTTTTGTATACCTCATTTTAATCAATAAGAAATGCATTTCTTTTGACATATCGCTTCAAAAATCCTAAGTTCTTAAAATTTGGATAACATTGCAATTTTTGTACAGAGTAAATTTCTTAGTATATTGTATTTTCCCTATTCCTGCAAATAATTTTGACAGTTTTCAAGCTACGACAGTTTTGTATACCTCATTTTAATCCATAGAAATGCACTTTCTTTTGACATATCGCTTATTCAAAAATCTTAAGTTCTTAAAATTGGGATATCATTGCAATTTTTGGTACAGAGTAAATTTCTTAGTATATTGTATTTTCCCTATTCCTGCAAATACTTTGACAGTTTTCAAGTCTACGACAGTTTTGTATACCTCATTTTAATCCATAATTAATCCCATTTCTTTGATATATCGCTTCTTCAAAAATCTTAAGTTCTTAAAATGGGATATCATTGCAATTTTTGGTACAGAGTAAATTTCTTAGTATATTGTATTTTCCCTATTCTGCAAATAACTTGACAGTTTTCAAGCTACGACAGTTTGGTATACCTCATTTTAATCATAAGAAACGCACTTTCTTTGACATATCGCTTATTCAAAAATCTTAAGTTCTTAAAATTGGTAAAATTGGGATAGCATTGCAATTTTTGGTACAGAGTAAATTTCTTAGTATATTGTATTTTCCCTATTCCTGCAAATAACTTGACAGTTTTCAAGCTACGACAGTTTTGTATACTCATTTTAATCCATAAGAAACGCACTTTCTTTTGACATATCGCTTATTCAAAAATCTTAAGTTCTTAAAATTGGGATATCATTGCAATTTTTGGTACAGAGTAAATTTCTTAGTATATTGTATTTTCCCTATTCCTGCAAATAACTTTGACAGTTTTCAAGCTACGACAGCTTTGTATACCTCATTTTAATCCATAAGAAACGCACTTTCTTTGACATATCGCTTATTCAAAAATCTTAAGTTCTTAAAATTGGGATATCATTGCAATTTTTGGTACAGAGTAAATTTCTTAGTATATTGTATTTTCCCTATTCCTGCAAATAACTTTGACAGTTTTCAAGCTACGACAGTTTTGTATACCTCATTTTAATCATAAGAAACGCACTTTCTTTTGACATATCGCTTATTCAAAAATCTTAAGTTCTTAAAATTGGGATGATCATTGCAATTTTTGGTACAGAGTAAATTTCTTAGTATATTGTATTTTCCCTATTCCTGCAAATAACTTTGACAGTTTTCAAGCTACGACAGTTTTGTATACCTCATTTTAATCCATAAGAAACGCACTTTCTTTTGACATATCGCTTATTCAAAAATCTTAAGTTCTTAAAATTGGTAAAATTGGGATATCATTGCAATTTTTGGTACAGAGTAAATTTCTTAGTATATTGTATTTTCCCTATTCCTGCAAATAACTTTGACAGTTTTCAAGCTACGACAGTTTTGTATACCTCATTTTAATCCATAAGAAACGCACTTTCTTTTGACATATCGCTTATTCAAAAATCTTAAGTTCTTAAAATTTGTAAAATTGGGATATCATTACAATTTTTGGTACAGAGTAAATTTCTTAGTATATTATATTTTCCCTATTCCTGCAAATAACTTTGACAGTTTTCAAGCTACGACAGTTTTGTATACCTCATTTTAATCCATAAGAAACGCACTTTCTTTTGACATATCGCTTATTCAAAAATCTTAAGTTCTTAAAATTGGGATATCATTGCAATTTTTGGTAACAGAGTAAATTTCTTAGTATATTGTATTTCCCTATTCCTGCAAATAACTTTGACAGTTTTCAAGCTACGACAGTTTTGTATACCTCATTTTAATCCATAAGAAACGCACTTCTTTTGACATATCGCTTATTCAAAAATCTTAAGTTCTTAAAATTGGTAAAGTGGGATATCATTGCAATTTTTGTACAGAGTAAATTTCTTAGTATATTGTATTTTCCCTATTCCTGCAAATAACTTTGACAGTTTTCAAGCTACGACAGTTTTGTATACCTCCTTTTAATCCATAAGAAACGCACTTTCTTTGACATATCGCTTATTCAAAAATCTTAAGTTCTTAAAATTGGGATATCATTGCAATTTTTGGTACAGAGTAAATTTTTAGTATATTGTATTTCCCTATTCCTGCAAATAACTTTGACAGTTTTCAAGCTACGACAGTTTTGTATACCTCATTTAATCCAAATAGTTATCCCATTTTTGTATACCTCATTTTAATCCATAAGAAACGCACTTTCTTTTGACATATCGCTTATTCAAAAATCTTAAGTTCTTAAAATTGGGATATCATTGCAATTTTTGTACAGAGTAAATTTCTTAGTATATTGTATTTTCCCTATTCCTGCAAATAACTTTGACAGTTTTCAAGCTACGACAGTTTTGTATACCTCATTTTAATCCATAAGAAACGCACTTTCTTTTGACATATCGCTTATTCAAAAAATCTTAAGTTCTTAAAATTGGGATATCATTGCAATTTTGGTACAGAGTAAATTTCTTAGTATATTGTATTTTCCCTATTCCTGTCAAATAACTTTGACAGTTTTCAAGCTACGACAGTTTTGTATACCTCATTTTAATCCTAAGAAACGCACTTTCTTTTGACATATCGCTTATTCAAAAATCTTAAGTTCTTAAAATTTGAATTGGGATATCATTGCAATTTTTGGTACAGAGTAAATTTCTTAGTATATTGTATTTTCCCTATTCCTGCAAATAACTTTGACAGTTTTCAAGCTACGACAGTTTTGTATACCTCATTTTAATCCATAAGAAACGCACTTTCTTTTGACATATCGCTTATTCAAAAATCTTAAGTTCTTAAAATTGGGATATCATTGCAATTTTTGGTACAGAGTAAATTTCTTAGTATATTGTATTTTCCCTATTCCTGCAAATAACTTTGACAGTTTTCAAGCTACGACAGTTTTGTATACCTCATTTTAATCCATAAGAAACGCACTTTCTTTTGACATATCGCTTATTCAAAAATCTTAAGTTCTTAAAATTGGTAAAATTGGGATATCATTGCAATTTTTGGTACAGAGTAAATTTCTTAGTATATTGTATTTTCCCTATTCCTGCAAATAACTTTGACAGTTTTCAAGCTACGACAGTTTTGTATACCTCATTTTAATCCATAAGAAACGCACTTTCTTTTGACATATCGCTTATTCAAAAATCTTAAGTTCTTAAAATTTGTAAAATTGGGATATCATTACAATTTTTGGTACAGAGTAAATTTCTTAGTGTATTATATTTTCCCTATTCCTGCAAATAACTTTGACAGTTTTCAAGCTACGACAGTTTTGTATACCTCATTTTAATCATAAGAAACGCACTTTCTTTTGACATATCGCTTATTCAAAAATCTTAAGTTCTTAAAATTGGGATATCATTGTAATTTTTTGGTACAGAGTAAATTTCTTAGTATATTGTATTTTCCCTATTCCTGCAAATAACTTTGACAGTTTTCAAGCTACGACAGTTTTGTATACCTCATTTTAATTCATAAGAAACGCACTTTCTTTTGACATATCGCTTATTCAAAAATCTTAAGTTCTTAAAATTGGGATATCATTGCAATTTTGGTACAGAGTAAATTCCTTAGTATATTGTATTTTCCTATTCCTGCAAATAACTTTGACAGTTTTCAAGCTACGACAGTTTTGTATACCTCATTTTAATCCACAAGAAATGCACTTTCTTTTGACATATCGCTTATTCAAAAATCTTAAGTTCCTAAAATTAGTAAAATTGGGATATCATTGCAATTTTTGGTACAGAGTAAATTTATTAGTATATTGTATTTTCCCTATTCCTGTAAATAACTTTGACAGTTTTCAAGCCACGAAAGTTTTGTATATTTCATTTTAATCCACAAAATACCCATTTTCTTTTGATATATCGCTGACAGTTTTATATACCTCATTTTAATCCATAAGAAACGCACATTCTTTTGACATATCTCTTATTCAAAAATCTTAAGTTCTTAAAATTTGGATATCATTCCAAATTTTGGTACAGAGTAAATTTCTTAGTATATTGTATTTTCCTTATTCCTGCAAATAACTTTGACAGTTTTCAAGCTACGACAGTTTTGTATACCTCATTTTAATCCACAAGAAATGCACTTTATTTGACATATCGCTTATTCAAAAAATCTTAAGTTCCTAAAATTAGTAAAATTGGGATATCATTGCATTTTTTGGTACAGAGTAAATTTATTAGTATATTGTATTTTCCCTATTCCTGTAAATAACTTTGACAGGTTTTCAGGCTACGACAGTTTTGTATACCTCATTTTAATCAATAAGAAACGCACTTTCTTTTGACATATCGCTTGCAATTTTTGGAACAGAGTAAATTTCTTAGAATATTGTATTTTCCCCTATTCCTGCAAATAACTTTGACAGTTTTCAAGCTACGACAGTTTTGTATACCTCATATTTAATTCATAAGAAACGCACTTTTCTATTTGACAATATCGCTTATTCAAAAATCTTAAGTTCTTAAAGTTGGATATCATTGCAATTTTGGTACAGAGTAATTTCCTTAGTATATTGTATTTTCCTTATTCCTGCAAATAACTTTGACAGTTTTCAAGCTACGACAGTTTGTATACCTCATTTTAATCCACAAGAAATGCACTTTCTTTTGAATATCGCTTATTCAAAAATCTATTAAGTTCTTAAAATTGGGATATCAATTGTAATTTTTGGTACAGAGTAAATTTCTTAGTATATTGTATTTTCCTATTCCTGCAAATAACTTTGACAGTTTTCAAGCTACGACAGTTTGTATACCTCATTTTAATCCATAAGTAAACGCACTTCTTTTGAAATATCGCTTATTCAAAATCTTAAGTTCTTAAAATTGGTAAAATTGGGATATGAATTGCAATTTTTGGATACAGAGTAAATTTCTTAGTATATTGTATTTTCCCTATTCCTGCAAATAACTTTGACAGTTTTCAAGCTACGACAGTTTTGTATACCTCATTTTAATCCATAAGAAACGCACTTTCTTTTGACATATCGCTTATTCAAAAATCTTAAGTTCTTAAAATTGGTAAAAATTGGGAGATATCATTAAATTTTGGTACAGAGTAAATTTCTTAGTATATTGTATTTTCCCTATTCCTGCAAATAACTTTGACAGTTTTCAGGCTACGACAGTTTTGTATACCTCATTTTAATCAATAAGAAACGCACTTTCTTTTGACATATCGCTTATTCAAAAATCTTTAAGTTCTTAAAATTGGGATATCATTGTAATTTTTGTACAGAATAAATTTCTTAGTATATTGTATTTTCCCTATTCCTGCAAATAACTTTGACAGTTTTCAAGCTACGACAGTTTTGTATACCTCATTTTAATTCCATAAGAAACGCACTTTCTTTTGACATATCGCTTATTCAAAAATCTTAAGTTCTTAAAATTGGATATCATTGCAATTTTGGTACAGAGTAAATTTCTTAGTATATTGTATTTTCCTTATTCCTGCAAATAACTTTGACAGTTTTCAAGCTACGACAGTTTTGTATACCTCATTTTAATCCATAAGAAATGCACTTTCTTTGACATATCGCTTATTCAAAAATCTTAAGTTCTTAAAATTGGTAAAATTGGGATATCATTGCAATTTTTGGTACAGAGTAAATTTCTTAGTATATTGTATTTTCCCTATTCCTGCAAATAACTTGACAGTTTTCAAGCTACGACAGTTTTGTATACCTCATTTTAATCCATAAGAAACGCACTTCTTTTGACATATCGCTTATTCAAAAATCTTAAGTTCTTAAAATTGGTAAAATTGGATATCATTGCAAATTTTTGGTACAGAGTAAATTTCTTAGTATATTGTATTTTCCCTATTCCTGCAAATACTTTGACAGTTTTCAAGCTACGACAGTTTTGTATACCTCATTTTAATCCATAAGAAACGCACTTTCTTTGACATATCGCTTATTCAAAAATCTTAAGTTCTTAAAATTAGAAAATTGGGATATCATTGCAATTTTTGGTACAGAGTAAATTTCTTAGTATATTGTATTTTCCCTATTCCTGCAAATAACTTTGACAGTTTTCAAGCTACGACAGTTTTGTATACCTCATTTTAATCCATAAGAAACGCACTTTCTTTGACATATCGCTTATTCAAAATCTTAAGTTCTTAAAATTGGGATATCATTGCAATTTTTGGTACAGAGTAAATTTCTTAGTATATTGTATTTTCCCTATTCCTGCAAATAACTTTGACAGTTTTCAAGCTACGACAGTTTTGTATACCTCATTTTAATCCATAAGAAACGCACTTTCTTTTGACATATCGCTTATTCAAAAATCTTAAGTTCTTAAAATTGGTAAAATTGGGATATCATTGCAATTTTTGGTACAGAGTAATTTCTTAGTATATTGTATTTTCCTATTCCTGCAAATAACTTGACAGTTTTCAAGCTACGACAGTTTTGTATACCTCATTTAATCCATAAGAAACGCACTTTCTTTGACATATCGCTTATTCAAAAATCTTAAGTTCTTAAAATTAGTAAAATTGGGATATCATTGCAATTTTTGGTACAGAGTAAATTTCTTAGTATATTGTATTTTCCCTATTCCCGTAATAACTTTGACAGTTTTCAAGCCACGAAAGTTTTGTATATTTCATTTTAATCCACAATACCCATTTTCTTTGATATATCGCTGACAGTTTTTATATACCTCATTTTAATCCATAAGAAACGCACTTTCTTTTGACATATCTCTTATTCAAAAATCTTAAGTTCTTAAAATTTGGATATCATTCCAAATTTTGGTACAGATAAATTTTCTTAGTATATTGTATTTTCCTTATTCCTGCAAATAACTTTGACAGTTTTCAAGCTACGACAGTTTTGTATACCTCATTTTAATCCACAAGAATGCACTTTCTTTTGACATACGCTTATTCAAAATCTTAAGTTCCTAAAATTAGTAAAATTGGGATATCATTGCAATTTTTGGTACAGAGTAAATTTATTAGTATATTGTATTTTCCCTATTCCTGTAAATAACTTTGACAGTTTTTCAGGCTACGACAGTTTGTATACCCTCATTTTAATCAATAAGAAACGCACTTTCTTTTGACATATCGCTTATTCAAAAATCTTAAGTTCTTAAAATTGGTAAATTGGATCATTGCAATTTTTGGTACAGAGTAAATTTCTTAGTATATTGTATTTTCCCTATTCCTGCAAATAACTTTGACAGTTTTCAAGCTACGACAGTTTTGTATACCTCATTTTAATCCATAAGAAACGCACTTTCTTTTGACATATCGCTTATTCAAAAATCTTAAGTTCTTAAAATTGGGATATCATTGCAATTTTGGTACAGAGTAAATTTCTTAGTATATTGTATTTTCCCTATTCCTGCAAATAACTTTGACAGTTTTCAAGCTACGACAGTTTTGTATACCTCATTTTAATCCATAAGAAACGCACTTTCTTTTGACATATCGCTTATTCAAAAATCTTAAGTTCTAAAATTAGGTAAAATTGGGATATCATTGCAATTTTTGGTACAGAGTAAATTTCTTAGTATATTGTATTTTCCCTATTCCTGCAAATAACTTTGACAGTTTTCAAGCACGAAAGTTTTGTATATTTCATTTTAATCCACAAAATACCCATTTTCTTTTGATATATCGCTGACAGTTTTATATACCTCATTTTAATCCATAAAAGAAACGCACTTTCTTTTGACATATCTCTTATTCAAAAATCTTAAGTTCTTAAAATTTGGATATCATTCCATATTTTGGTACAGAGTAAATTTCTTAGTATATTGTATTTTCCTTATTCCTGCAATAACTTTGACAGTTTTCAAGCTACGACAGTTTTGTATACCTCATTTTAATCCACAAGAAATGCACTTTCTTTTGACATATCGCTTATTCAAAAATCTTAAGTTCCTAAAATTAGTAAATTGGGATATCATTGCAATTTTTGGTACAGTAAATTTATTAGTATATTGTATTTTCCCTATTCCTGTAAATAACTTTGACAGTTTTCAGGCTACGACAGTTTTGTATACCTCATTTAATCAATAAGAAACGCACTTTCTTTTGACATATCGCTTGCAAATTTAAAATTGGATATCATTGCAATTTTTGGTACAGAGTAATTTCTTAGTATATTGTATTTTCCCTATTCCTGCAAATAACTTGACAGTTTTCAAGCTACGACAGTTTGTATACCTCATTTTAATCCATAAGAAACGCACTTTCTTTTGACATATCGCTTATTCAAAAATCTTAAGTTCTTAAAATTGGGATATCATTGCAATTTTTGGTACAGAGTAAATTTCTTAGTATATTGTATTTTCCCTATTCCTGCAAATAACTTTGACAGTTTTCAAGCTACGACAGTTTTGTATACCTCATTTTAATCCATAAGAAACGCACTTTCTTTTGACATATCGCTTATTCAAAAATCTTAAGTTCTTAAAATTGGTAAATTGGGATATCATTGCAATTTTTGGTACAGAGTAAATTTCTTAGTATATTGTATTTTCCCTATTCCTGCAAATAACTTTGACAGTTTTCAAGCTACGACAGTTTTGTATACCTCATTTTAATCCATAAGAAACGCACTTTCTTTTGACATATCGCTTATTCAAAAATCTTAAGTTCTTAATAAATTGGGATATCATTGCAATTTTTGGTACAGAGTAAATTTCTTAGTATATTGTATTTTCCCTATTCCTGCAAATAACTTTGACAGTTTTCAAGCTACGACAGTTTTGTATACCTCATTTTAATCATAAGAAACGCACTTTCTTTTGACATATCGCTTATTCAAAAATCTTAAGTTCTTAAAATTGGGATATCATTGTAATTTTGGTACAGAGTAAATTTCTTAGTATATTGTATTTCCCTATTCCTGCAAATAACTTTGACAGTTTTCAAGCTACGACAGTTTTGTATACCTCATTTTAATCCATAAGAAACGCACTTTCTTTTGACATATCGCTTATTCAAAAATCTTAAGTTCTTAAAATTGTAAATTGGGATATCATTGCAATTTTTGGTACAGAGTAAATTTCTTAGTATATTGTATTTTCCCTATTCCTGCAAATAACTTTGACAGTTTTCAAGCTACGACAGTTTTGTATACCTCATTTTAATCCATAAGAAACGCACTTTCTTTTGACATATCGCTTATTCAAAAATCTTAAGTTCTTAAATTGGGATATCATTGCAATTTTGGTACAGAGTAAATTTCTTAGTATATTGTATTTTCCCTATTCCTGCAAATAACTTTGACAGTTTCAAGCTACGACAGTTTTGTATACTCATTTTAATCCATAAGAAACGCACTTTCTTTTGACATATCGCTTATTCAAAAATCTTAAGTTCTTAAAATTGGGATAATCATTGTAATTTTTGGTACAGAGTAAATTTCTTAGTATATTGTATTTTCCCTATTCCTGCAAATAACTTTGACAGTTTTCAAGCTACGACAGTTTTGTATACCTCATTTTAATTCCATAAGAAACGCACTTTCTTTTGACATATCGCTTATTCAAAAATCTTAAGTTCTTAAAATTGGGATATCATTGCAATTTTTGGTACAGAGTAAATTTCTTAGTATATTGTATTTTCCCTATTCCTGCAAATAACTTTGACAGTTTTCAAGCTACGACAGTTTTGTATACCTCATTTTAATCCATAAGAAATGCCACTTTCTTTTGACATATCGCTTATTCAAAATCTTATTCTTTAAATTGGTTAAAATTTGGATATCATTGCAATTTTTGGTACAGATCAAATTTCTTAAGTTCTTAGTATATTGTATTTTCCCTATTCATGGCAATAACTTTGACAGTTTTCAATCCGACGCAGTCAGTTTTGTATACCTCCTCATTTTAATTCCATAAGAACGCAATTTCTTTTGGACATATCGCTTTATTTCAACATCTTAATAATCCTTCAATGTAAACTGGGATTACATTTGCCAATTTTTGCGTCCAGAGTAAATTTTCTTAGTATATTGATATTTCCCTATTCCTGCCCAAATAACTTTGACAGTTTTCAAGCTTACGGACCCAGTTTTGGTTATACCTCATTTTAATCCATAAGAAACGCACTTTCTTTTGACATATCGCTTATTCAAAAATCTTAAGTTCTATAAAATTGGGGATATCATTGCAATTTTTTGGTACAGAGTAAATTTCTTAGTATATTGTATTTTCCCTATTCCTGCAAATAACTTTGAACAGTTTTCAAGCTACGACAGATTTTGTATACCTCATTTTAATCCATAAGAAACTGCACTTTCTTTTGACATATCGCTTATTCAAAACATCTTAAGTTCTAATTGGATAAAATTGGATATCATTGCAATTTTTGGTACAGAGTAAATTTCTTAGTATATTGTATTTTCCCTATTCCTGCAAATAACTTGAACAGTTTTCAAGCTACGACAGTTTGTAGTACCTCATTTTAATCCATAATTTTAATCCGCACTTTCTTTTGATATATCGCTTCTTCAAAATCTTAAGTTTCTTAAAACTGGGATATCATTGCAATTTTTGGTACAGAGTAAATTTCTTAGTATATTGTATTTCCCTATTCCTGCAAATAACTTTGACAGTTTCAAGCTACGACAGTTTTGTATACCTCATTTTAATTCATAAGAAACGCACTTTCTTTTGACATATCGCTTATTCAAAAATCTTAAGTTCTTAAAATTGGTAAAATTGGGATATCATTACAATTTTTGGTACATAGTAAATTTCTTAGTGTATTATATTTTCCCTATTCCTGCAAATAACTTTGACAGTTTTCAAACTACGACAGTTTTTGTATACCCTCATTTTAATCCATAAGAAACGCACTTTCTTTTGACATATCGCTTATTCAAAAATCTTAAGTTCTTAAAATTGGTAAAATTGGGATATCATTGCAATTTTTGGTACAGAGTAAATTTCTTAGTATATGTATTTTCCCTATTCCTGCAAATAACTTTGACAGTTTTCAAGCTACGACAGTTTTGTATACCTCATTTTAATCCATAAGAAACGCACTTTCTTTTGACATATCGCTTATTCAAAAATCTTAAGTTCTTAAAATTGGGATACATTGTAATTTTTGTACAGAGTAAATTTCTTAGTATATTGTATTTTCCCTATTCCTGCAAATAACTTTGACAGTTTTCAAGCTACGACAGTTTTGTATACCTCATTTTAATCCATAAGAAACGCACTTTCTTTGACATATCGCTTATTCAAAAATCTTAAGTCTTAAAATTGGTAAAATTGGGATATCATTGCAATTTTTGGTACAGGAGTAAATTTCTTAGTATATTGTATTTTCCCTATTCCTGCAAATAACTTTGACAGTTTTCAAGCTACGACAGTTTTATATACCTCATTTTAATCCATAAGAAATCGCACTTTCTTTGAATATCGCTTATTCAAAATCTTAAGTTCTTAAAATTGGGTAAATTGGGATATCATTGCAATTTTTGGGTACAGATGTAAATTTCTTAGTATATTGTATTTTCCCTATTCCTGCAAATAACTTTGACAGTTTTCAAGTACGACAGTTTGTATACCTCATTTTAATCCATAAGAAACGCACTTTCTTTTGACATATCGCTTATTCAAAAATCTTAAGTTCTTAAAATTGGTATATCATTGCAATTTTTTAGTACAGAGTAAATTTCTTAGTATATTGTATTTTCCTATTCCTGCAAATAATTTGACAGTTTTCAAGCTACGACAGTTTTGTATACCTCAATTTTAATCCATAAGAAACGCACTTTCTTTTGACATATCAGCTTATTCAAAAATCTTAAGTTCTTAAAATTGGGATATCATTGCAATTTTTAGTACAGAGTAAATTTCTTAGTATATTGTATTTTCCCTATTCCTGCAAATAACTTTGGACAGTTTTCAAGCTACGACAAGTTTCGTATACCTCATTTTAATCCATAATTTTAATCCCATTTTTCTTTTGATATATCGCTTCTTCAAAAATCTTAAGTTCTAAAACTGGGATATCATTGCAATTTTTGTACAGAGTAAAATTTCTTAGTATATTGTATTTTCCCTATTTCCTGCAAATAACTTTGACAGTTTTCAAGCTACGACAGTTTGTATACCTCATTTTAATCCATAAGAAACGCACTTTCTTTTGACATATCGCTTATTCAAAAATCTTAAGTTCTTAAAATTGGTAAAATTGGGATATCATTGCAATTTTTGGTACAGAGTAAATTTCTTAGTATATTGTATTTTCCCTATTCCTGCAAATAACTTTGACAGTTTTCAAGCTACGACAGTTTTGTATACCTCATTTTAATCCATAAGAAACGCACTTTCTTTTGACATATCGCTTATTCAAAAATCTTAAGTTCTTAAAATTGGTAAAATTGGGATATCATTGCAATTTTTGGTACAAGTAAATTTCTTAGTATATTATTTTCCCTATTCCTGCAAATAACTTGACAGTTTTCAAGCTACGACAGTTTTTGTATACCTCATTTTAATCCAAATTGAAATCGCACTTTCTTTTGACATATCGCTTATTCAAAAATCTTAAGTTCTTAAAATTGGGATATCATTGCAATTTTTGGTACAGAGTAAATTTATTAGTATATTGTATTTTCCCTATTCTTGTAAATAACTTTGACAGTTTTCAAGGCTACGACAGTTTTGTATACCTCATTTTAATCCATAAGAAACGCACTTTCTTTGACATATCGCTTATTCAAAAATCTTAAGTTCTTAAAATTGGGATATCATTGTCAATTTTTGTACAGAAGTAAATTTCTTAGTATATTGTATTTTCCCTATTCCTGCAAATAACTTTGACAGTTTTCAAGCTACGACAGTTTTTGTATACCTCATTTTAATTCATAAGAAACGCACTTTCTTTTGACATATCGCTTATTCAAAAATCTTAAGTTCTTAAAATTGGATATCATTGCAATTTTTGGTACAGAGTAAATTCCTTAGTATATTGTATTTTCCTATTCCTGCAAATAACTTTGACAGTTTTCAAGCTACGACAGTTTGTATACCTCATTTTAATCCACTAAGAAATGCACTTTCTTTTGACATATCGCTATTCAAAAATCTTAAGTTCCTTAAAATTAGGTAAAATTGGGATATCATACAATTTTTGTACATAGTAAATTTCTTAGTGTATTATATTTTCCCTATTCGCTGTCAATAACTTTGACAGTTTTCAAGTACGACAGTTTGTATACATATTTTAATCATAAAACGCACTTTCTTTGGGACCATATCGGCTTATTCAAAAATCTTTTAAGTCTTATAAACTGGTTAAAAAAATTGGGATCTTACAATTTTGTACATAAGTAAATTCTTAGTAGATTGTATTTTCCTATTCCTGAAAATAACTTTGACAGATTTCAAGCTACGACAGTTTGGATACCTCATTTAATCCATAAGAAAAACACTTTCTCTTGATCTATCGCTTCTTCAAAATGTAAGTCTGAAAATTGGGATATCATGCAATTTTTTGTACAGAGTAAATTTCTAGTATATGTTTTTCCCTATCCTGCAAAATTGATAGTTTTCAGGCTACGACAGTTTTGTATACCTCATTTTAATCAATAAGAAACGCACTTTCTTTTGACATATCGCTTGCAATTTTTGGAACAGAGTAAATTTCTTAGTATATTGTATTTTCCCTATTCCTGCAAATAACTTTGACAGTTTTCAAGCTACGACAGTTTTGTATTCTTCATTTAATCCATAAGAAACGAACTTTTTTTGACATATCGCTTATTCAAAAATCTTAAGTTCTTAAATTGGGATACCATTGTAATTTTTGTACGAATAAATTTCTTAGTATATTGTATTTTCCCTATTCCTGCAAATAACTTTGACAGTTTTCAAGCTACGACAGTTTTGTATACCTCATTTAATTCATAAGAAACGCACTTTCTTTTGACATATCGCTTATTCAAAATCTTAAGTTCTTAAAATTTGGATATCATTGCAAATTTTGGTACAGAGTAAATTCCTTAGTATATTGTATTTTCCTTATTCCTGCAAATAACTTTGACAGTTTTCAAGCTACGACAGTTTTGTATACCTCATTTTAATCCACAAGAATGCACTTTCTTTTCACATATCGCTTATTCAAAAATCTTAAGTTCCTAAAATTAGTAAATTGGGATATCATTGCAATTTTTGGTACAAAGTAAATTTATTAGTATATTGTATTTTCCCTATTCCTGTAAATAACTTTGACAGTTTTCAAGCCACGAAAGTTTTGTATATTTCATTTTAATCCACAAAATACCCATTTCTTTTGATATATCGCTGACAGTTTTATATACCTCATTTTAATCCATAAGAAACGCACTTTCTTTGACATATCTCTTATTCAAAATATTAAGTTTTTAAAATTTATATATCATTCCAAATTTTGGTACAGAGTAATTTCTTAGTATATTGTATTTTCCTTATTCCTGCAAATAACTTTGACAGTTTTCAAGCTACGACAGTTTTGTATACCTCATTTTAATCCATAGAAACGAACTTTCTTTTGACATATCAG
>NW_023996220.1:0-43296 GCF_015586225.1 Lucilia sericata | reverse complement strand
TTAAAATTTTCAGTTAATTTTTAAAAAATTTCCTATTTAATAAATTTTAAGAAAATTTTAATTTTAAAGTAAATTTTCTGAAAATCTTTCTACTTTTTAAAGTTAATTTCGCACAAATTTTTGAAACTTCCCTCGTTTTCCTCAACATAAACATTAATTTATTTTTACCCACATGAAGGACATACACATCTATACGTATAATATATTTAGGTATTATAATACCTAAAAGTAGGCATTTATTTTTTGTTATTTTTATAATTCATGCCAATACATATTAATCGCTTATGGCGTGATTTATAAAACCTAATACCTTTAACTACAAACACACATAAGTAAGTATGTAGGTATGTAAGTACGTGTGGGGGTATAAATACATAGTATGTATGTGTATGTTACTAAAAACAAACACTTATATATAAATTTTCATTCATATGAAATGTAGACTAAAAGCAAAAATATACCAATAAAAAAGTACCTACACACTTAAAACAACATGTTTAAATATGAAAGTATCTCTATATGTTAGAAGTATGTGTTTTTAAATACTTTTACATACATACAAATGATTACATATACTTGTATACATACATTCTTATACATTTAGTAGAGTCTCACGTATTTTCTAAATATTTATGCAACAATGCTGTACACAAGAATCCTGTAAAAACAAAAACAGGATCCTCTTACATACAAGTAAACATTAAAATGGATGTATGAGTGTAAAGTATCATACATACACTTTCATATCTACATAGGTACGTATGTGTATGTATGTATATTTACACGGCTAAAATGAACCTTTATGTTCACTTAATAAAGTGATATTCGTATGTTATAAACATTTGTGTGTTTTTGAAAATAAATATGTTTATTTATGTTTGTATGTATGTGAATATTTTACACATACCATTATTATAAGGCTAAAAAATATTTATGGATTTTGATTTTTTTCATTTCATTTACTGTTATGTACATATTGCCATGTTTTTATTTACATTAGATATGCTATAGATTACCAGACCCTGATTATGACAACAACATTGGCTTTGTTGAAAAATTTTACGTGGTCTACTATTGACTGTCTGCCTGTTTTGTCGGTTAGGATTTTTGAAAAGTTAATTTTATAATTAGACAGGAGTGATACTGAATAGTATTGATTTTTAATAAATTTTCGAAATTAATGTTTAACGAAGTAAACTTCTCTTCTAGTTCTTCTAGTGGCAGAATAGTCTCAAGATTTGTTTGCTCAACTTTACTACATTTTGAGCATTTAAAAAAAAACTGTTAATAAATTTTCAAAAATTTGCTACTTTTAGTAAATTTTCAAAAAGTTTGCTATTTTAGTAATTTTTAAACAAATTTGCTATTTTAATAAATTTTCCAACAAATTGTATTTTATTTTTAAGTAAATTTTCAAACAAATTTGCTATTTTTAGTAAATTTTCCAACAAATTGCTATTTTTAGTAAATTTTCAAACATAGTTGCTTTTTAGTAAATTTGTAAAAAAATTTGCTATTTTAATAAATTTTCAAACAAATTTGCTATTTTTAGTAAATTTTCAAACAAATTTGCTATTTATTTTTAGTAAATTTTCCAAAATTTGTTATTTTAGTAAATTTTCAAAAAAATTTGCTATTTTTAGTAAATTTTCCAACAAATTTGCTATTTTTAGTAAATTTTCAACAAATTTGTTTTTTTTTTTTAAATTGTTTTTTTTTTTTTTGTTTTTTTAGTAAATTTTCCAACTTTTACCACTTTTAGTAAATTTTCTAAGAAATTTGCTATTTTTAGTAAATTTCCTAACAAATTTGCTATTTTCAGTAAATTTTCTAAGAAATTTGCTATTTTTAGTCTAGTCTATAGCCTAGTCTATGGTCTAGTCTATGGTCTAGTCTATGGTCTAGTCTATGGTCTAGTCTATGGTCTAGTCTATGGTCTAGTCTATGGTCTAGTCTATGGTCTAGTCTATGGTCTAGTCTATGGTCTAGTCTATGGTCTAGTCTATGGTCTAGTCTATGGTCCAGTCTATGGTCTAGTCTATGATCTAGTCTATGGTCTAGTCTATGGTCTAGTCTATGGTCTAGTCTATGGTCTAGTCTATGATCTAGTCTATGGTCTAGTCTATAGTCTAGTCTATAGTCTAGTCTAATCTATAGTCTAGTCTATAATCTAGTCTATAGTCTAGTCTATAGTCTAGTCTATAGTCTAGTCTATAGTCTAATCTATAGTCTAGTATATAGTCTAGTCTAGTCTAGTCTAGTATATAGTCTAGTCTAGTCTATAGTCTAGTCTATAGTCTAGTCTATAGTCTAGTCTATAGTCTAGTCTATAGTCTAGTCTACAGTCTAGTCTATAGTCTAGTCTATAGTCTAGTCTATAGTCTAGTCTATAGTCTAGTCTATAGTCTAGTCTATAGTCTAGTCTATAGTCTAGTCTATAGTCTAGTCTATAGTCTAGTCTATAGTCTAGTCTATAGTCTAGTCTATAGTCTAGTCCAACGGTTCCCAAATGGGGGTCCGCGGACCCCTAGTGGTCCGTAGTAAAATCCTAGGGGGTCCGCGAAGACGAACGAAAAAAAAAAACATGAATAAACAATATTCTTTTATATGTATGTACAAATATCTCCAATTTTTGTGCAATAATCCCAAATTTTTTGGTGACTTTTTGAATTTTTTTTTTCGGTTGTTTATCAGGAAGAAGCTAAGCCCTACAAATTTATTGTATAACTTTTATAAAGTAAAGTATTGCGTGATTTGTAATTTTTATTTCCTGTATATGTACTGAAATAATGGTTTTTATTTCAGACAAATAATACTCTGCCTTACAATTAAATTAGGGATACTGGTATTCCAGAGTATGAAGTTCAATTCAAAGACAAGCTTATTATTGTTTGAAAGGACTAAAATTATATATTTTCAAAACAGAGGTGACTCTTTATGCATCTCTTTATAAATATTCCAATCCGACGTGATACACAGATTTTAGCTTGATTTTGTCGACCAATACATATTATTAAATTAACATCAGAAAATCCATAGCGTTTCGCGTAAATATGTAGCCAAAAACCATGAAGTAAAATAATTCGTTGGTATTTTAAAATTCAAATTTAAGTTCCAAATTCACAGTACTTTAACAATGAGTTCAAATCATATATTATGCGGATAACGCATTCCTCAACAACATAGAAGAAGTCCAACTTTCTTATATTATTTTCCCGAAAACTTAGCTCACTTACTCAGTTCACCCTTTGCAATCGCAACAAATTTTTGAAACGTGACTCCTTAAGCACATGTGACAATATTTGATAAAGAAACCTTTTCGCTACCTTGAAGAAAAATGAACATGAATGATCTCACGATCATAAAATGAAACATCATGTTAACATATCAACAAAGAAGTCATTCTATCTTCAAAACATGCAATTGAAAACCTATCTGAAACATTATATATTCTCAATGTACGGGAATATTTTATAGATATGACATCTCTACATTTATTAGGTCAATTTTCGCATGGACAATTATTTAGAACAATAGAATATCAAAATATTTATGGGGGTCCGCGAAATTAAATAAGTTCTTCAAGGGGTCCGCGAAGTAAAAATCGGTGGGAACCGCTGGTCTAGTCTATAGTCTAGTCTATAGTCTAGTCTATAGTCTAGTCTATAGTCTAGTCTATAGTCTAGTCTATAGTCTGGTCTATAGTCTAGTCTATAGTCTAGTCTATAGTCTAGTCTATAGTCTAGTCTATAGTCTAGTCTATAGTCTAGTCTATAGTCTAGTCTATAGTCTAGTCTATAGTCTAGTCTATAGTCTAGTCTATAGTCTAGTCTATAGTCTAGTCTATAGTCTAGTCTATAGTCTAGTCTATAGTCTAGTCTATAGTCTAGTCTATAGTCTAGTCTATAGTCTAGTCTATAGTCTAGTCTATAGTCTAGTCTATAGTCTAGTCTATAGTCTAGTCTATAGTCTAGTCTATAGTCTAGTCTATAGTCTAGTCTATAGTCTAGTCTATAGTCTAGATAGTCTAGTCTATAGTCTAGTCTATAGTCTAGTCTATAGTCTAGTCTATAGTCTAGTCTATAGTCTAGTCTATAGTCTAGTCTATAGTCTAGTCTATAGTCTAGTCTATAGTCTAGTCTATAGTCTAGTCTATAGTCTAGTCTATAGTCTAGTCTATAGTCTAGTCTATAGTCTAGTCTATAGTCTAGTCTCTATAGTCTAGTCTATAGTCTAGTCTATAGTCTAGTCTATAGTCTAGTCTATAGTCTAGTCTATAGTTTAGTCTATATTCTAGTCTATAGTTTAGTCTATTTTTAGTTAATTTTGAAAACATATGACATTTGTAGTAAACTTTCGAAAAAAAATAGCTATTTTTAGAAAAGTTTCTGAAAAATTGCTATTTTTGTAAAATTTTCAAACTAATTTGCTATTTTTAGTATATTTTCAAAACATTTGAAATTTTAGTAAAATTTCGAAAAATGTTGCTATTTTTACAAAATTGTCTAGAAATTTGCTATTTGTGGTAAATATTCCAACATTTTCTTTTTGTTCCAAACTCTCTAATATTTTGCTTCTTACTTTAACTGACTTCAATTTAATTGCTAAGCCTTAAAGATCGTAAATGTGTCTCAAATTTATAGATTTCGACACAAAGACTCAACAATAATCCTTCTTAAACGAACAGAAACAGAATTGACAAATTGATTTCCAGGCAAATTTAAATGTACAATATTCAGTTAACAGTCTAAATGAAATATTCAATACATGCGTTAACAAAAAAAAAAACAAAGACAACAGCACAACAACTATAAATGTCAACTTATTTTGACAAACAAGCTATAAATTGACATTACAGGAGTGTCATACTCTCATATTACTAAAAACGAACAAAAAAATCTCCATAAAAATAAAAGAGCAAAATGTCATTTTAATAAATTTTGCAAAAAAAAGTGTTAGTAGAGTAGGCAATCAGTTTAAATTATTTAGTCAAATTGTCATTTAACATAATAAGTTATGTTTTTTTTTTTTTTTTTGTTTTTGTTCGTAAGAAGGAAGGAAGCAGAAAACAAAAAGCAAATGAAATTCTTTAATAAAACATAGGAAATATAAAAATAACAAGATTTTGCTAAAGAAAAAAAGCAAAAACATGGCTTAAATCAAATCAAGAAATTCAATCAAATCTTATTTGGTAAAGAGGATTAACTAAATGGTTGTTATAAATATAAATATACAATACATTTGCTGCAATAATACTTACATACATTTTTATTTAGACATTGTGAACTGTATAATATCTATGTGTTAAAAGAAGATTTTTTTCTTATAATAAAAATTCCAATGACACAATATCATTAAAACATCAATACAGCAAAAAAAGCAACAGCAACAAAAATTCAAGTCTGCCAAATCTATTTTTATATGCATCAACGATTTTATAAAAAAGGCCAAGGAGGCAGCAGGTTTTAAAAGAAATTTTAAGAAACAGTGGAACATTTTTGATAAAAAACTAACTAAAGCCTTTTTATAAAAAGTAAGAAATTCTAGGCAGAATAGTACCATTATAAATAAGAAAATGTACCGAATTTGGATTTTACTTTAATTAACATTTCATTTTTAATTTTTTTTTCGCAAGATAATGCAGGCTTTCCAAAAAGTAGCGAAATCCAATTTCTTTAGCAGATAAAGTTTGTGTCCTTTTTCTATGGTTCTCAGAAAATTGTTTTTTCGTCTTTAACATTTTATTTGCTACTGTTTTTTGTAATCCCCAACAATTCATAGTTATTTCTTCATATTCCCCTCTTAGCTGTTGTTGTTATTGTTCGATTACAATTTTATTTAAGACGATTTACGATTATTACTTCTTTCGGCAAAATTTTTATCTTTCTACACTCAGAGGAAAAAATATGAAATAATGAATGATTTCTATAGTCTAGTCTATAGTCTAGTCTATAGTCTAGTCTATAGTCTAGTCTATAGTCTAGTCTATAGTCTAGTCTATAGTCTAGTCTATAGTCTAGTATAGTCTAGTATAGTCTAGTCTATAGTCTAGTCTATAGTCTAGTCTATAGTCTAGTCTATAGTCTAGTATAGTCTAGTCTATAGTCTAGTCTATAGTCTAGTCTAGTCTAGTCTATAGCCTAGTCTATAGCTAGTCTATAGTCTAGTCTATAGTCTAGTCTATAGTCTAGTCTATAGTCTAGTCTATAGTCTGTCTATAGTCTAGTCATAGTCTAGTCTATAGTCAGTCTATAGTCTGTCTATAGTCCAGTCTATAGTCTAGTCTATAGTCTAGTCTATAGTCTAGTCTATAGTCTAGTCTATAGTCTAGTCTATAGTCTAGTCTATAGTCTAGTCTATAGTCAGTCTATAGTCTAGTCTATAGTCTAGTCTATAGTCCAGTCTATAGTCTAGTCTATAGTCTAGTCTATAGTCTAGTCTATAGTCTAGTCTATAGTCTAGTCTATAGTCTAGTTATAGTCTAGTCTATAGTCTAGTCTATAGTCTAGTCTATAGTCTAGTCTATAGTCTAGTCTATAGTCTAGTCTATAGTCTAGTCTATAGTCTAGTCTATAGTCTAGTCTATAGTCTAGTCTATAGTCTAGTCTATAGTCTAGTCTATAGTCTAGTCTATAGTCTAGTCTATAGTCTAGTCTATAGTCTAGTCTATAGTCTAGTCTATAGTCTAGTCTATAGTCTAGTCTATAGTCTAGTCTATAGTCTAGTCTATAGTCTAGTCTATAGTCTAGTCTATAGTCTAGTCTATAGTCTAGTCTATAGTCTAGTCTATAGTCTAGTCTATAGTCTAGGCTATAGTCTAGGCTATAGTCTAGGCTATAGTCTAGTCTATAGTCTAGTCTATAGTCTAGTCATCGTCTAGTCTATAGTCTAGTCTATAGTCTAGTCTATAGTCTAGTCTATAGTCTGTCTATAGTCTAGTTCATAGTCTAGTCTATAGTCTAGTCTATAGTCTAGTCTATAGTCTAGTCTATAGTCTAGTCTATAGTCTAGTCTATAGTCTAGTCTATAGTCTAGTCTATAGTCTAGTCTATAGTCTAGTCTATAGTCTAGGTCTATAGTCTAGTCTATAGTCTAGTCATAGTCTAGTCTAGTCTAGTTAGTCTAGTCTAGTAGTCTAGGCTATAGTCTAGTCATAGTCTAGTCTATAGTCTAGTCTATAGTCTAGTCTATAGTCTAGTCTATAGTCTAGTCTATAGTCTAGGTCTATAGTCTAGTCTAAGTCTAGTCTATAGTCTAGTCTTAGTCTAGTCTATAGTCTAGTCTATAGTCTAGTCTATAGTCTAGTCTATAGTCTAGTCTAGTCTATAGTCTAGTCTATAGTCTAGTCTATAGTCTAGTCTATAGTCTAGTCTATAGTCTAGTCTATAGTCTAGTCTATAGTCTAGTCTATAGTCTAGTCTATAGTCTAGTCTATAGTCTAGTCTATAGTCTATCTATAGTCTAGTCTATGTCTAGTCTATAGTCTAGTCTATAGTCTAGTCTATAGTCTAGTCTATAGTCTAGTCCTATAGTCTAGTCCTAGTCAGTCTAGTCTAGTCTATAGTCTAGTCTATAGTCTAGTCTATAGTCTAGTCTATAGTCTAGTCTATAGTCTAGTCTATAGTCTAGTCTATAGTCTAGTCTATAGTCTAGTCGATAGTCTAGTCTATAGTCTAGTCTATAGTCTAGTCTATAGTCTAGTCTATAGTCTAGTCTATAGTCTAGTCTATAGTCTAGTCTATAGTCTAGTCATAGTCTAGTCTATAGTCTAGTCTATAGTCTAGTCTATAGTCTAGTCTATAGTCTAGTCTATAGTCTAGTCTATAGTCTAGTCTATAGTCTAGTCTATAGTCTAGTCTATAGTCTAGTCTATAGTCTAGTCTATAGTCTAGTCTATAGTCTAGTCTATAGTCTAGTCTATAGTCTAGTCTATAGTCTAGTCTATAGTCTAGTCTATAGTCTAGTCTATAGTCTAGTCTATAGTCTGTCTATAGTCTAGTCTATAGTCTAGTCTATAGTCTAGTCTATAGTCTAGTCTATAGTCTAGTCTATAGTCTAGTCTATAGTCTAGTCTATAGTCTAGTCTATAGTCCAGTCTATAGTCTAGTTTATAGTCCAGTCTATAATCTAGTTTATAGTCTAGTCTGCTACTACAACCATGTCCTATCAAATTTTTTCTCTTCCTGTACTTTTTTATATTTCTATTTTGATTAGTTTCTCGTTTAAAGTAAAATAAACATGATTTTGTTGTTGTTTGTTTCACCATTAATTCCCTAATAAATGTTCTTCACCTTGAAAGTCGAGTCGAAATAAAGTAAAATATAAAAAAAGTATAGAATTAAAAGGAAACCATATGGGTATTTGTATGTTCGTACTATTCCGATAAAAAGCCATTATATAAATCTATACTTTTCTTAAATGGCTGAGGGTTTTCGTGATGTGAATGCAAGTGTATGGAGGTTTGTGTAAATTACAAAATTTTGTGGCATCCATTTCATTAAATGGTTAATGTGTGTGGTTAAAACATTTTATAGGAGAACAAGAGAGGAAACAGCTTTTGGGTTGGTTTGGTACCCAGAAGAAACATCTTATTTTAACTGACAACCATTAGCACGTAAAAATGTTCTATTACATCGTTTTATTACTATTATGTATCTCGTTTTGTAGTTTAATATTAACAAAGTAAACTACTGAAATTTAGCTGAATTTGAAAAAAAAAATTCTCGAACATTTACAAATATACTTTGTATTTCCGGTATAATACCCTTATACAAGGGGACCTTCTATATCTGTCAACACAGATTGAATTAAAATATTTTAATATGTTGATACTTAAGTTATTTTGACATCGTTATATAATTAGGCATTAATGCGTTAGAATTAACATCGGTCCTGAGTATCATAGCTTCAGACATGATGTTTTTTCCAAATTTAAGCTTTAAGATTGTATAAAACCTTCTTACAAAAAAAATAATTTCCGGTTTGCACTTAATACAAAATTTAGTGAGAGACAGCTTAGTGAACGTGAACTCATTAAAAAAGACTAAATAATATTTAGCCCCCAAAAAAAGAGAAACTAGCAGAAGACATGTTGTTTAATATTTCTATAATGGAGAGATATAAATGCTCATGTATGTGAGAATATGCATGTATTATATGACATATGACAACAATCATTAAATCAAGCAAGTCAAACAACCCCGACAAAACCAAATCATCAACTAAATGTAAGAAATATTTCCATGGCAAATTGTCACATACACCAAATACAAGAAGTTTATATGACTGGCAGGCAGGCGGAGGTATGGACAGACATAGAGAGAATTTCAATCATTGAGGAATTCAAACACTAAACCAAATAAACATCTAAATGTCATCAGCAACAACAACAACAATTTACACATTAATATTTACATATACACACAAGTAAAAGCAAATAATGATATAGTACACACATACTTATGTACATTTGAACTTAAATGAAATTTAACATAAACCTGCAGTTCGGAGAGGCAGTCCTAATGAATTGACATAGATGAGTCTAGATAGTCAAGAATATCTACAGTCATCACTACATATAGACTAATCGTTATTCAAGACTATAGACAGATCTATAGTCAAGACAATATACTGATCTATAGTCAATATTAGAGACTGATCTATATACAGATCTATAGATAAGACTATAGACTGATATGTAGTCAAAACTTTAGACTGATATATAGTCAATACTATAAGCTGACCTATTATCAAGAATATATACTTATCCACAGCCAGATAAATCTATAGTCAAGACTAAAGAATGATCAATAATATGGACTATAGACTGATCAGTAGTCAAGGCCATAGTTTGATCAATGTATTGTCAAGGCAATAAAGTGATTTGAAGTCAAGACAATAAAGGGATCTATTGTCAAGACAAAAGAGTAATCTATAGTCTTTATTATAGTCTGTAGTAAAGACTTTAGATCACTCTATAGTCTTGACTACAGACCACTCTATAGTCTTATCAATATATCACTCTATAGACTTTATTATAGATCTATATTTAAGACTATAATAAAGACTGTAGAGTGATCTATATTCAAGACCATAGAGTGATCTATAGGTAAGACTATAGAGTGGTCTATAGTCAAGAATATCGATATAAGTAAAGACTATGGCGACAAGTCAAGACAATATAGTGATCTATAGTCAAGGACTATACAGTGATCTTTAGTCTTTACTATAGATGTTACTATACATAGTTATATATTTAGTGATATATAGATAAGACTATAGATCTATAATCTAGACTATATAGTGATTATATAGTAAAGACAAAAGATTGATTTATAGTCAAGACTATATAGTGATATACAGTCAAGACTAGAGAGTGATCTATAGTCAAGACTGTAGAGTGATCTACAGTCAAGAGTGTTTACAGGCATAACTATAAACTGATCTACCACTTATAAGTAGTAAATACTATAGACTGATCTATAGCCGAGACTATAGGCTAGTCTATAGTCTGATCAGCAGTCATAGTAAATATACAAAACACTTGCAAAAGAAACAACATTGACTCCCTATAAAATCGCTGGAGACCACCATGTTAATATTTTATTTATAAAACTCTAAAGGGATTAATGTAGATATAATTACACCTACATATATATATATATATATATATATATATATATATATATATATATATATATATATATATATATTATATATACATCAGTATTTACAAATATACATATGTACGTATCTACCTACGATCTGTATGTGAGTAAATACTCATATATCTAACATTTATGGCTTAAGGAAGAAGCAGGAGAGTTGCTGGTGGTGGAGATGATGTTGCGGAAGGAACATATGAGAGTGAAATTAAATTTGTATTTGAAATTATATTAACATTTTGGGCATTTTAATTATGCGTTTTATGTTCGACTACAGCGATAAAAACTATAGTTCGTTGTTGTTGTTGCTACTAATGTCGTAGTAAAGGTTATGTATTATGTATGTAAGTCGTCTGACTATTTAATTATGTTTAAATGTTAGTGCGAACAATTTTGTCTTTTTTTATAACATCAGTGTTTGTAAACGAGCAAGTAAAATTCATGTGTGTGTTTTTGCATGGATTTTATACGGTAGTGTTATTGGGCCCTACAGCACAAAAATATTTCTGATTCGATTTAACTATTTAGATAATTTATCAGTTTGTCAATATATTCATATCATAGTTTTTACAATTATTCCGAAGCAAGATATATAAATTGAAAAATTAATAATAGTTCGTATAGGTTATGTTAGAATCGGACACGCCCGACCTTATTCTTATTTTAATACATAAATACAAAAATAATGTGTATGTAAGTATTTCCTCTGAACCATTTACAATTTTAATTATTTAGATCATTTAATGCAATTAAATACTTCATTATTATAAATGAACGTGAGAATTATTTCGACGCTAAAGCTAGAAAAAAATAGCAACAGAAATTAAATGAAACCAAAATATTTACCTCAGGGAAAATGGAGAAAAATTAAAAGATTTAAGAAAATGTGGTAAAAATTATACACAATATTTTCTAATTAAAAATAAGTACAGTTATACTCCATACTTATTCTGACTAGACTACAGACTCTTCAGACGAAAAATGACTGATGTATACTAGATATAGATAGACTAAACTATAGACAAGACTACAACAAGACTATAACAGACTATAAATTAAACTATCGATTAGACTATGGAAACAGACAAGACTATAAACCAGACTATAGATCAGACTATAAACTAGAAATATAGAGTAGACTATAGATTAAACTATAGACAAGACTGTAGACTAGACCACAGAATAAACTATAGGACTAGACTAAAGACTAAACTATAGATTAACTATAGACTAGACTATGGACTAGACCATAGACTAGACTATAGACTAGACTATAGACTAGACTATAGACTAGACTATAGACTAGACTATAGACTAGGACTATAGACTAGACTATAGACTAGACTATAGACTAAACTCTAGACTAAGACTAAGACTAGACTATAGACTAACTATAGACTAGACTATAGACTAGACTATAGACTAGACTATAGACTAGACTATAGACTAGACTATAGGACTATAGACTATAGACTAGACTATAGATAGACTATAGACTAGACTATAGACTAGACTATAGACTAGACTATAGACTAGACTATAGACTAGACTATAGACTAGACTAGACTACTAGACTAGACTATAGACTAGACTATAGACTAGACTATAGACTAGACTATAGACTAGACTATAGACTAGACTATAGACTAGACTATAGACTAGACTATAGACTAGACTATAGACTAGACTATAGACTAGACTATAGACTAGACTATAGACTAGACTATAGACTAGACTATAGACTAGACTATAGACTAGACTTATAGACTAGACTATAGGACTAGACAATAGACTGACTATAGACTAGACTATAGACTGGACTATAGACTGGACTATAGACTAGACTATAGACTAGACTATAGACTAGACTATAGACTAGACTATAGACTAGACTATAGGCGCTGCGAATTATGGCCCCAGGTAAAATGGCCCCAAAATATAAAACGAAAAATTGCCCCAATGTTGGGGTCAAAATTCATTATGAAGTATAACCCTAACATTTTTTAAGAAAAATCACCCCAAAATTAATGAAAAATCTCCCCAAGGTTGAAATGAAAAGTGGCCCCAAATATTGGGTTAATTTTTCGTAATGAACAATTACCCCAAAAACGTAAATGAAATTTCACCCCATTTAATTTTAATTCAAATATAGGTGACGTGTCATAAAGTCCAGTGTCATATTTTCCATGGGCGTTATGACTCACTAAATTGATTCTAGTGTCCATGGACGTTATAACAATTTCAAAAGTGTCACAATGCATATGAGCAATGTAACATAAAGTCTATGGATTTCAAAGAGTCCATTTATCAAAAGAAGGCTTAATTTAGCGAAGCCGGTATTCAAAATACCCCAGAGTTTAAAACCCCTGCGCCCGGCCGAAGGCCGGCTATACAGAAAACTTTTTAAATGGAAACCAAAATGCAACATACACCAAATTTAGGATAAATTCCTTTGGGGTTAAGAATGTCCCTTTCATAAATTCTTTACAAATTTTCAAATACAGTTCTGTTTTAAAGTGATACAATGTCAATGGACATTATAACACTTTTAAAAATTGTCATAACGTCCATGGACACTATGAAACTTTTTGGTGTGTCATAACGTCAATGGACATTATGACATCCCACCTCAAATATAAGCTAACATATTTATAAAATTTCATATTTAATAATTTTTTGTTGTATTTTCATTAAATGTTTGTTAATTTTGAACATTCTTGAAATATTTTTTGTAAAAATATGTTCAAAATTAACAAACATTTTATGAAAATACAACAAATATTATTACATAAAATATTTTTTAATAAAAAATATCGCGCGATAATGTTCTGATTTTTTATAAAATATTAATAAATAGTAATAATGAAAGATCACCCCTAATTATTATATGGTTTTTTAGGTCCCTTTTTAATATTTTAATATTCACGTATTTTACAAAATTTAAGAATGAAAATTAGCCCCAAAGGAAAAAAGTTTTGTTTTGGGGTATTTCTTCATTTCACAACATTGGGGTCATTTTTATTTTTTTTGCAAATGCAGTATTACCCCAAATATAAAAATGTTGAAATACCCCAAAAAATATATGAAAAAAAAACAAAAGTTTCGTGTTTTTGTTTCCTGTATCTTTGTTGGGGCCATATTTCGTTTTACGTTTTGGGGCCATTTTACCTGGGGCCATAATTCGCAGCGCCTAGACTATAGACTAGACGATAGACTAGACTATAGACTAGGACTATAGACTAGACTATAGACTAGACTATAGACTAGACTATAGACTAGACTATAGACTAGACTATAGACTAGACTATAGACTAGACTATAGACTAGACTATAGACTAGACTATAGACTAGACTAGACTATAGACTAGACTATAGACTAGACTATAGACCTAGACTATGACTAGACTATAGACTAGACTATAGACTAGACTATAGACTAGACTATAGCTAGACTCTAGACTAGACTATAGACTAGACTATAGACTAGACTATAGACTAGACTATAGACTAGACTATAGACTAGACTATAGACTAGACTATAGACTAGACTATAGACTAGACTATAGACTAGACTATAGACTAGACTATAGACTAGACTATAGACTAGACTATAGACTAGACTATAGACTAGACTATAGACTAGACTATAGACTAGACTATAGACTAGACTATAGACTAGACTATAGACTAGACTATAGACTAGACTATAGACTAGACTATAGACTAGACTATAGACTAGACTATAGACTAGACTATAGACTAGACTATAGACTAGACTATAGACTAGACTATAGACTATACTATAGACTAGACTATAGACTAGACTATAGACTAGACTATAGACTAGACTATAGACTAGACAATAGACTAGACTATAGACTAGACTATAGCCTAGACTATAAACCAGACTATAAACTAGACTATAAACTATACTATAGACTAGACTATAGCCTAGACTAGAGACTTAACTATAGACTGATCTATTTTATAGTCTATTTTTTAACAAAAAATATGATCCTTAAAAATGTTTATATTATTCACGGTATTAATTGGCTTAAAGATTATTTCGTTTGAAAAACTCTTATTTAAAGCAACAGACAACAGCATCCTTTAAAACAAAGAAACCCACACTTTTGCTTGAAAAAAAAAAAAAATTCACACGTTTGAGGAAAAAATCTGTTTGTTGGCTCCATTTGTATTTCGGTATTCATACATCCTTTAGACAAATAGTCAGTCAGCATATATTCGTAGTCAGTGGAAAGGAAAAACAATGAAAACGAAAATAAAAAAACTTTTATTTTATTTCAGAATATTTGATTGAGTATGTCTGTTCATATCTGTATGTGGCTGTGTATTCATTTCCGCTTAACAGTCTTTTCACTTGCGACAGCAAATATATTTGACATTTAAATTTTCTTTTCACTTCAAAAAAATAAAATAAATAAAAAATGTGTTCAACTCAAGTCATTTATACAATATTTTCATGTTATGACCAACATATACATAAAGATCCGGGTGATCCAATATAGAGGTAGAGAAGATAAATATGGATATGAAGATAAAACGGGTAAGTAATCTGAAATAAACATGTTAATTGATTTGTATAACTCAGAAAAAGAATGTGAAAAACTTATTAACTTATCTAAGGACAAAACAATTTGTTATAGAATATGTTTACTGCTCATTTACTCAAAGCAATGCGTAAAAATAATTCCCACAAACATAGACTATAGCAAAAAAACATGCTACAAAAAAAATACTGATAACAACCTAAAAGTATGCTTACAATGCTGAAATATTAAAACACAGTGTGAAAGAACAGGAAATAACAACCAACAAATAAAACAGAGAAAACTTATGTGTGTGAAGCACATTAAGGTATTGGTAAAGCAATAAGCTGATTATATGTATGTAAATTTGAGAGAGAGTGCAATTGCATTTATACACTGTTTTCTAAATGATTTTATGAAATATTTACAACAACAAGTTTTAATAAACGACGACTGCTGGCTGCATCAGACGCCCAACGGAAATATCAGCAAGTTTAATAAGAAAGAGGCTTAAATTGCTCATAAATCTATGACCTAAATGTATGCAATAGATAGTGATGATTAATAATAAAGCCTACAATATAGGCCAACAGAATTTTCATGTAATTAAAATGCGCCCCTAAGAATAGGCAAATAAAAAGGAAAGCAGCGATATTAATTATTGTTATATGAAGTTGCAGGTTAGTTAGCAGCTGCAGGAATTTTGAAATTAATTACGATATTTGTTGGAAAACGAACTGTATATAAGATGCGCAAAAAACAGGAAATACAGGCAAGCTACAGACTGGATTATAGACTAGACTCTAGGACTCGGCTAATAGACTAGACTATAGACTAGACTATAGACTAGACTAACTAGACTATAGGACAAGCTTATAGGACTAGACTATATTACTAGACTATAGACTAGACTATAGACTCTAGACTATAGACTAGACTATAGATAGACTCAGACTAGCTATAGACTAGACTATAGACTAGACTATAGACTTAGACTATAGACTAGATATAGACTAGACTATAGACTAGACTATAGATAGACTAGATATAGACTAGACTATAGACTAGACTATAGACTAGACTATGACTAGACTATAGACTAGACTAGACTAGACTATAGACTAGACTATAGACTAGACTATAGACTGACTATAGACTAGACTATGACTAGACTATAGACTAGACTATAGACTAGACTATAGACTAGACTATAGACTAGACTATAGACTAGTCTATAGTCTAGAGTCTATAGTCTAGTCTATAGTCTAGTCTATAGTCTAGTCTATAGTCTAGTCTATAGTCTAGTCTATAGTCTAGTCTATAGTCTAGTCTATAGTCTAGTCTATAGTCTAGTCTATAGTCTAGTCTATAGTCTAGTCTATAGTCTAGTCTATAGTCTAGTCTATAGTCTAGTCTATAGTCTAGTCTAGTCTAGTCTATCTAGTCATACTCTGTCTATAGTCTAGTATATAGTCTAGTCTATAGTCTAGTCTATAGTCTAGTCTATAGTCTAGTCTATAGTCTAGTCTATAGCCTAGTCTAGAGTCTAGTCTATAATCCAGTCTGTAGTCTTGCCTGTATTTCCTGTTTTTTGCGCATCTTAATAACAGTTCGTTTTCCAACAAATATCGTAATTAATTTCAAAATCCTGCAGCTGCTAACTAAACCTGCAACTTCATATAACAATAATTAATATCTGCTGCTTTCCTTTTATTTGCCTATTCTTAGGGGCGCATTTTAATTACATGAAAATTCTGTTGCCTATATGTAGGCTTATTATTAATCATCACTATCTATGCATACATTTAGGTCATAGATTTATGAGCAATTTAAGCCTCTTTTCTTATTAAACTTGCTGATATTCGTTGGGCGTCTGATGCAGCCAGCAGTCGTCGTTTATTAAAACTTGTTGTTGTAAATATTTCATAAAATCATTTAGAAAACAGTGTATAAATGCAATTGCACTCTCTCTCAAATTTACATACATATAATCAGCTTATGCTTTACCAATACCTTAATGTGCTTTCACACACATAAAGTTTTCTCTGTTTTATTGTTGGTTGTTATTTCCTGTCTTTCACACTGTGTTTTAATATTCAGCATTGTAAGCATACTTTTTAGGTTGTTATCAGTATTTTTTTTTGTAGCATGTTTTTGCTATAGTCTATGTTTGTGGGAATTATTTTACGCATTGCTTTGAGTAATGAGCAGTAAACATATTCTATAACAAATTGTTTTGTCCTTAGATAAGTTAATAAAGTTTTCACATTCTTTTTTCTGAGTTATACAAATCATTAACATGTTTAATTTCAGATTACTTACCCTTTTATCTTCATATCCATATTTATCTTTCTCTACACTCTATATTGGATCACCCGGATCTTTATGTATATGTTGGTCATAACATGAAAATATTGTATAAATGACTTGAGTTGAACACATTTTTTATTATTTTATTTTTTTGAAGTGAAAGAAAATTTAAATGTCAAATATTTTGCTGTCGCAAGTGAAAAGACTGTTAAGCGGAAATGAATACACAGCCACATACAGATATGAACAGGACATACTCAATCAAATATTCTGAAATAAAATAAAAGTTTTTTATTTTCGTTTTCATTGTTTTTCCTTTCACTGCACTACGAATATATGCTGACTGACTATTTGTCTAAAGGATGTATGAATACCGAAATACAATGGAGCCAACAAACAGATTTTTTCCTCAAACGTGTGAATTTTTTTTTTTTTTCAAGCAAAAGTGTGGGTTTCTTGTTTTAAAGGATGCTGTTGGTCTGTTGCTTAAATAAGAGTTTTTCAAACGAAATAATCTTTTAAGCCAATTAATACCGTGAATAATATAAACATTTTTAAGGATCATATTTTTTTGTTAAAAATAGACTATAAAATAGATCAGTCTATAGTTAAGTCTCTAGTCTAGGCTATAGATCTAGTCTATAGTATAGTTTATAGTCTAGTTTATAGTCTGGTTTTATAGTATAGGCTATAGTCTAGTCTATCGTCATAGTCTATTGTCTAGTCTATAGTCTAGTCTATAGTCTAAGTCGATAGTCTGTCTATAGTCTAGTCTAGGAGTAGTCTAGTCTATAGTCTAGTCTATAGTATAGTCTATAGTCTAGTCTATAGTCTAGTCTATAGTCTAGTCTATAGTCTAGTCTATAGTCTAGTCTATAGTCTAGTCTATAGTCTAGTCTATAGTCTAGTCTATAGTCTAGTCTATAGTCTAGTCTATAGTCTAGTCTATAGTCTAGTCTATAGTCTAGTCTATAGTCTAGTCTATCTAGTCTATAGTCTAGTCTATAGTCTAGTCTATAGTCTAGTCTATAGTAGTATAGTCTAGTCTATAGTCTAGTCTATAGTCTAGTCTATAGTCTAGTCTATAGTCTAGTCTATAGTCTAGTCTATAGTCTAGTCTATAGTCTAGTCTATAGTCTAGTCTATAGTCTAGTCTATAGTCTAGTCTATAGTCTAGTCTATAGTCTAGTCTATAGTCTAGTCTATAGTCTAGTCTATAGTCTAGTCTAGTCTATAGTCTAGTCTATAGTCTAGTCTATAGTCTAGTCTATAGTCTAGTCTATAGTCTAGTCTATAGTCTAGTCTATAGTCTAGTCTATAGTCTAGTCTATAGTCTAGTCTATAGTCTAGTCTATAGTCTAGTCTATAGTCTAGTCTATAGTCTAGGCGCTGCGAATTATGGCCCCAGGTAAAATGGCCCCAAAACGTAAAACGAAATATGGCCCCAACAAAGATACAGGAAACAAAAACACGAAACTTTTGTTTTTTTTTTCATATATTTTTTGGGGTATTTCAACATTTTTATATTTGGGGTAATACTGCATTTTGCAAAAAAAATAAAAATGACCCCAATGTTGTGAAATGAAGAAATACCCCAAAACAAAACTTTTTTCCTTTGGGGCTAATTTTCATTCTTAAATTTTGTAAAATACGTGAATATTAAAATATTAAAAAGGGACCTAAAAAACCATATAATAATTAGGGGTGATCTTTCATTATTACTATTTATTAATATTTTATAAAAAATCAGAACATTATCGCGCGATATTTTTTATTAAAAAATATTTTATGTAATAATATTTGTTGTATTTTCATAAAATGTTTGTTAATTTTGAACATATTTTTACAAAAAATATTTCAAGAATGTTCAAAATAACAACATTTAATGAAAATACAACAAAAATTATTAAATATGAAATTTTATAAATATGTTAGCTTATATTTGAGGTGGGATGTCATAATGTCCATTGACGTTATGACACACCAAAAAGTTTTCATAGTGTCCATGGACGTTTATGACAATTTTTAAAAGTGTTATAATGTCCATTGACATTGTATCACTTTTAAAACAGAACTGTATTTGAAAAATTTGTAAAGAATTTATGAAAGGGACATTCTAACCCCAAGGAATTTATCCTAAATTTGGTTTGTATGTGCATTTTGGTTTCCATTTAAAAGTTTTTTCTGTATAGCCGGCCTTCGGCCGGGCGCAGGGGTTTTAAACTCTGGGGTGGTATTTTGAATACCGGCTTCGCTAAATTAAGCCTTCTTTTGATAAATGGACTCTTTGAAATCCATAGACTTTATGTTACATTGCTCATATGCATTGTGACACTTTTGAAATTGTTATAACGTCCATGGACACTAGAATCAATTTAGTGAGGTCATAACGCCCATGGAAAATATGACACTGGACTTTATGACACGTCACCTATATTTGAATTAAAATTAAATGGGGTGAAATTTCATTTACGTTTTTGGGGGTAATTGTTCATTACGAAAAATTAACCCAATATTTGGGGCCACTTTTCATTTCAACCTCTTGGGGAGATTTTCATTAATTTTGGGGGTGATTTTTCTTAAAAAATGTTAGGGTTATACTTCATAATGAATTTTGACCCCAACATTGGGGCAATTTTTCGTTTTTATATTTTGGGGCCATTTTACCTGGGGCCATAATTCGCAGCGCCTATAGTCTAGTCTATAGTCTAGTCTATAGTCTAGTCTATAGTCTAGTCTATAGTCTAGTCTATAGTCCAGTCTATAGTCCAGTCTATAGTCTAGTCTATAGTCTAGTCTATCGTCTAGTCTATGTCTAGTCTATAGTTAGCTATAGTCTAGTCTCTAGTCTAGTCTATAGTCTAGTCTATAGTCTAGTCTATAGTCTAGTCATAGTCTAGTCTATAGTCTAGTCTATAGTATTAGTCTATGTCTAGTCTAAGTCTAGTCTATAGTCTAGTCTATAGGTCTAGTCTATAGTCTAGTCTATAGTCTAGTCTATAGTCTAGTCTATAGTCTAGTCTATAGTCTAGTCTATAGTCTAGTCTATAGTCTAGTCTATAGTCTAGTCTATAGTCTAGTCTATAGTCTAGTCTAGTTAGTCTATAGTCTAGTCTATAGTCTAGTCTATAGTCTAGTCTATAGTCTAGTCTATAGTCTAGTCTATAGTCTAGTCTATAGTCTAGTCTATAGTTGTCTATAGTCTAGTCTATAGTCCTAGTCTATATAGTCTAGTCTATAGTCTAGTCTATAGTCTAGTCTATAGTCTAGTCTATAGTCTAGTCTATGGTCTAGTCCATAGTCTAGTCTATAGTTAATCTATAGTTTAGTCTTTAGTCTAGTCTATAGTTTATTCTGTGGTCTAGTCTACAGTCTTGTCTATAGTTTAATCTATAGTCTACTCTATATTCTAGTTTATAGTCTGATCTATAGTCTGGTTTATAGTCTTGTCTGTTCCATAGTCTAATCGATAGTTTAATTTATAGTCTGTTATAGTCTTGTTGTAGTCTTGTCTATAGTTTAGTCTATCTATATCTAGTATACATCAGTCATTTTTCGTCTGAAGAGTCTGTAGTCTAGTCAGAATAGTATGGAGTATAACTGTACTTATTTTTAATTAGAAAATATTGTGTATAATTTTTACCACATTTTCTTAAATCTTTTAATTTTTCTCCATTTTCCCTGAGGTAAATATTTTTGGTTTCATTTAATTTCTGTTGCTATTTTTTTTCTAGCTTTAGCGTCGAAATAATTCTCACGTTCATTTATAATAATGAAGTATTTAATTGCATTAAATGATCTAAATAATTAAAATTGTAAATGGTTCAGAGGAAATACTTACATACACATTATTTTTGTATTTATGTATTAAAATAAGAATAAGGTCGGGCGTGTCCGATTCTAACATAACCTATACGAACTATTATTAATTTTTCAATTTATATATCTTGCTTCGGAATAATTGTAAAAACTATGATATGAATATATTGACAAACTGATAAATTATCTAAATAGTTAAATCGAATCAGAAATATTTTTGTGCTGTAGGGCCCAATAACACTACCGTATAAAATCCATGCAAAAACACACACATGAATTTTACTTGCTCGTTTACAAACACTGATGTTATAAAAAAAGACAAAATTGTTCGCACTAACATTTAAACATAATTAAATAGTCAGACGACTTACATACATAATACATAACCTTTACTACGACATTAGTAGCAACAACAACAACGAACTATAGTTTTTATCGCTGTAGTCGAACATAAAACGCATAATTAAATGCCCAAAATGTTAATATAATTTCAAATACAAATTTAATTTCACTCTCATATGTTCCTTCCGCAACATCATCTCCACCACCAGCAACTCTCCTGCTTCTTCCTTAAGCCATAAATGTTAGATATATGAGTATTTACTCACATACAGATCGTAGGTAGATACGTACATATGTATATTTGTAAATACTGATGTATATATATATATATATATTATATATATATATATATATATATATATATATATATATATATATATATATATGTAGGTGTAATTATATCTACATTAATCCCTTTAGAGTTTTATAAATAAAATATTAACATGGTGGTCTCCAGCGATTTTATAGGGAGTCAATGTTGTTTCTTTTGCAAGTGTTTTTGTATATTTACTATGACTGCTGATCAGACTATAGACTAGCCTATAGTCTCGGCTATAGATCAGTCTATAGTATTTACTACTTATAAGTGTAGATCAGTTTATAGTTATGCCTGTAAACACTCTTGACTGTAGATCACTCTACAGTCTTGACTATAGATCACTCTCTAGTCTTGACTGTATATCACTATATAGTCTTGACTATAAATCAATCTTTGTCTTTACTATATATCACTATATAGTCTAGATTATAGATCTATAGTCTTATCTATATATCACTAAATATATAACTATGTATAGTAACATCTATAGTAAAGACTAAAGATCACTGTATAGTCTTGACTATAGATCACTATATTGTCTTGACTTGTCGCCATAGTCTTTACTTATATCGATATTCTTGACTATAGACCACTCTATAGTCTTACCTATAGATCACTCTATGGTCTTGAATATAGATCACTCTACAGTCTTTATTATAGTCTTAAATATAGATCTATAATAAAGTCTATAGAGTGATATATTGATAAGACTATAGAGTGGTCTGTAGTCAAGACTATAGAGTGATCTAAAGTCTTTACTACAGACTATAATAAAGACTATAGATTACTCTTTTGTCTTGACAATAGATCCCTTTATTGTCTTGACTTCAAATCACTTTATTGCCTTGACAATACATTGATCAAACTATGGCCTTGACTACTGATCAGTCTATAGTCCATATTATTGATCATTCTTTAGTCTTGACTATAGATTTATCTGGCTGTGGATAAGTATATATTCTTGATAATAGGTCAGCTTATAGTATTGACTATATATCAGTCTAAAGTTTTGACTACATATCAGTCTATAGTCTTATCTATAGATCTGTATATAGATCAGTCTCTAATATTGACTATAGATCAGTATATTGTCTTGACTATAGATCTGTCTATAGTCTTGAATAACGATTAGTCTATATGTAGTGATGACTGTAGATATTCTTGACTATCTAGACTCATCTATGTCAATTCATTAGGACTGCCTCTCCGAACTGCAGGTTTATGTTAAATTTCATTTAAGTTCAAATGTACATAAGTATGTGTGTACTATATCATTATTTGCTTTTACTTGTGTGTATATGTAAATATTAATGTGTAAATTGTTGTTGTTGTTGCTGATGACATTTAGATGTTTATTTGGTTTAGTGTTTTGAATTCCTCAATGATTGAAATTCTCTCTATGTCTGTCCATACCTCCGCCTGCCTGCCAGTCATATAAACTTCTTGTATTTGGTGTATGTGACAATTTGCCATGGAAATATTTCTTACATTTAGTTGATGATTTGGTTTTGTCGGGGTTGTTTGACTTGCTTGATTTAATGATTGTTGTCATATGTCATATAATACATGCATATTCTCACATACATGAGCATTTATATCTCTCCATTATAGAAATATTAAACAACATGTCTTCTGCTAGTTTCTCTTTTTTTGGGGGCTAAATATTATTTAGTCTTTTTTAATGAGTTCACGTTCACTAAGCTGTCTCTCACTAAATTTTGTATTAAGTGCAAACCGGAAATTATTTTTTTTGTAAGAAGGTTTTATACAATCTTAAAGCTTAAATTTGGAAAAACATCATGTCTGAAGCTATGATACTCAGGACCGATGTTAATTCTAACGCATTAATGCCTAATTATATAACGATGTCAAAATAACTTAAGTATCAACATATTAAAATATTTTAATTCAATCTGTGTTGACAGATATAGAAGGTCCCCTTGTATAAGGGTATTATACCGGAAATACAAAGTATATTTGTAAATGTTCGAGAATTTTTTTTTTTTCAAATTCAGCTAAATTTCAGTAGTTTACTTTGTTAATATTAAACTACAAAACGAGATACATAATAGTAATAAAACGATTGTAATAGAACATTTTTACGTGCTAATGGTTGTCAGTTAAAATAAGATGTTTCTTCTGGGTACCAAACCAACCCAAAAGCTGTTTCCTCTCTTGTTCTCCTATAAAATGTTTTAACCACACACATTAACCATTTAATGAAATGGATGCCACAAAATTTTGTAATTTACACAAACCTCCATACACTTGCATTCACATCACGAAAACCCTCAGCCATTTAAGAAAAGTATATGATTATATATAATGGGCTTTTTTATCGGATAGTACGAACATACAAATACCCATATGGTTTCCTTTTAATTCTATACCTTTTTTTATATTTTACTTTATTTCTGACTCGGACTCTTCAAGGTGAAGAACATTTATTAGGGAATTAATGGTGAAACAAACAACAACAAAATCATGTTTATTTACTGTAAACGAGAGAAACTAATCAAAATAGAAATATAAAAAAGTACAGGAAGAGAAAAAATTTGATAGAGGACATGGTTTGTCGTCAGCAGAGACTAGGACTATAACTAGATTATAGACGGACTATAACTAGACGATAGACTGGACTATAGACTAGACTATAGGACTAGGACTATACTAGACTAGACTACTAGAACTAGACTATAGACTAGACTATAGCTAACTATAGACTAGACTATAGACTAGACTATAGACTAGACTATAGACTAGACTATAGACTAGACTATAGACTAGACTATAGACTAGACTATAGACTAGACTATAGACTAGACTATAGACTAGACTATAGACTAGACTATAGACTAGACTATAGACTAGACTATAGACTAGACTATAGACTAGACTATAGACTAGACTATAGACTAGACTATAGACTAGACTATAGACTAGACTATAGACTAGACTATGAGACTATAGACTAGACTATAGACTAGACTATAGACTAGACTATAGACTAGACTATAGACTAGACTATAGACTAGACTATAGACTAGACTATAGACTAGACTATAGACTAGACTATAGACTAGACTATAGACTAGACTATAGACTAGACTATAGACTAGACTATAGACTAGACTATAGACTAGACTATAGACTAGACTATAGACTAGACTATAGACTAGACTATAGACTAGACTATAGACTAGACTATAGACTAGACTATAGACTAGACTATAGACTAGACTATAGACTAGACTATAGACTAGACTATAGACTAGACTATAGACTAGACTATAGACTAGGCTATAGACTAGGCTATAGACTAGACTATAGACTAGACTATAGACTAGACTATAGACTAGACTATAGACTAGACTATAGACTAGACTATAGACTAGACTATAGACTAGACTATAGACTAGACTATAGACTAGACTATAGACTAGACTATAGACTAGACTATAGACTAGACTATAGACTAGACTATAGACTAGACTATAGACTAGACTATAGACTAGACTAGACTATAGACTAGACTATAGACTAGACTATAGACTAGACTATAGACTAGACTATAGACTAGACTATAGACTAGACTATAGACTAGACTATAGACTAGACTATAGACTAGACTATAGACTAGACTATAGACTAGACTATAGACTAGACTATAGACTAGACTATAGACTAGACTATAGACTAGACTATAGACTAGACTATAGACTAGACTATAGACTATAGACTAGACTATAGCCTAGACTATAGCCTAGACTAGACTATAGCCTAGACTATAGACTAGACTATAGACTAGACTATAGACTAGACTATAGACTAGACTATAGACTAGACTATAGACGACTAGACTAGACTATAGACTAGACTATAGACTAGACTATAGACTAGACTATAGACTAGACTATAGACTAGACTATAGACTAGACTATAGACTAGACTATAGACTAGACTATAGACTAGACTATAGACTAGACTATAGACTAGACTATAGACTAGACTATAGACTAGACTATAGACTAGACTATAGACTAGACTATAGACTAGACTATAGACTAGACTATAGACTAGACTATAGACTAGACTATAGACTAGACTATAGACTAGACTATAGACTAGACTATAGACTAGACTATAGACTAGACTATAGACTAGACTATAGACTAGACTATAGACTGGACTATAGACTAGACTATAGACTAGACTATAGACTAGACTATAGACTAGACTATAGACTAGACTATAGACTAGACTATAGACTAGACTATAGACTAGACTATAGACTAGACTATAGACTAGACTATAGACTGGACTATAGACTAGACTATAGACTAGACTATAGACTAGACTATAGACTAGACTATAGACTAGACTATAGACTAGACTATAGACTAGACTATAGACTAGACTATAGACTAGACTATAGACTAGGCTATAGACTAGGCTATAGACTAGACTATAGACTAGACTATAGACTAGACTATAGACTAGACTATACTAGACTATAGACTAGACTATAGACTAGACTATAGACTAGACTATAGACTAGACTATACTAGACTATAGACTAGACTATAGACTAGACTATAGACTAGACTATAGACTAGACTATAGACTAGACTATAGACTAGACTATAGACTAGACTATAGACTAGACTATAGAAATCATTCATTATTTCATATTTTTTCCTCTGAGTGTAGAAAGATAAAAAAATTTTGCCGAAAGAAAGTAATAATCGTAAATCGTCTTAAATAAAATTGTAATCGAACAATAACAACAACAGCTAAGAGGGGAATATGAAGAAATAACTATGAATTGTTGGGGATTACAAAAAACAGTAGCAAATAAAATGTTAAAGACGAAAAAACAATTTTCTGAGAACCATAGAAAAAGGACACAAAACTTTATCTGCTAAAGAAATTGGATTTCGCTACTTTTTGGAAAGCCTGCATTATCTTGCGAAAAAAAAAATTAAAAATGAAATGTTAATTAAAGTAAAATCCAAATTCGGTACATTTTCTTATTTATAATGGTACTATTCTGCCTAGAATTTCTTACTTTTTATAAAAAGGCTTTAGTTAGTTTTTTATCAAAAAATGTTCCACTGTTTCTTAAAATTTCTTTTAAAACCTGCTGCCTCCTTGGCCTTTTTTATAAAAATCGTTGATGCATATAAAAATAGATTTGGCAGACTTGAATTTTTTGTTGCTGTTGCTTTTTTTTGCTGTATTGATGTTTTAATGATATTGTGTCATTGGAATTTTTATTATAAGAAAAAAATCTTCTTTTAACACATAGATATTATACAGTTCACAATGTCTAAATAAAAATGTATGTAAGTATTATTGCAGCAAATGTATTGTATATTTATATTTATAACAACCATTTAGTTAATCCTCTTTACCAAATAAGATTTGATTGAATTTCTTGATTTTGATTTAAGCCATGTTTTTGCTTTTTTCTTTAGCAAAAATCTTGTTATTTTTATATTTCCTATGTTTTATTAAAGAATTTCATTTGCTTTTTGTTTTCTGCTTCCTTCCTTCTTACGAACAAAACAAAAAAAAAAAAAAAAAACATAACTTATTTATGTTAAATGACAATTTGACTAAATAATTTAAACTGATTGCCTACTCTACTAACACTTTTTTTGCAAAATTTATTAAAATGACATTTTGCTCTTTTTATTTTTATGGAGATTTTTTTGTTCGTTTTTAGTAATATGAGAGTATGACACTCCTGTAATGTCAATTTATAGCTTGTTTGTCAAAATAAGTTGACATTTATAGTTGTTGTTGCTGTTGTCTTTGTTTTTTTTTTTGTTAACGCATGTATTGAATATTTCATTTAGACTGTTAACTGAAATTATTGTACATTTAAATTTGCCTGGAAATCAATTTGTCAATTCTGTTTCTGTTCGTTTAAGAAGGATTATTGTTGAGTCTTTGTGTCGAAATCCTATAAAATTTGAGACACATTTACGATCTTTAAGGCTTAGCAATTAAATTGAAGTCAGTTAAAGTAAGAAGCAAAATATTAGAGAGTTTGGAACAAAAAGAAAATGTTGGAATATTTACCACAATAGCAAATTTCTAGACAATTTTGTAAAAATAGCAACATTTTTCGAAATTTTACTAAAATTTCAAATGTTTTGAAAATATACTAAAAATAGCAAATTAGTTTGAAAATTTTACAAAAATAGCAATTTTTCAGAAACTTTTCTAAAAATAGCTATTTTTTTTCGAAAGTTTACTACAAATGTCATATGTTTTCAAAATTAACTAAAAATAGACTAAACTATAGACTAGAATATAGACTAAACTATAGACTAGACTATAGACTAGACTATAGACTAGACTATAGACTAGACTATAGACTAGACTATAGACTAGACTATAGACTAGACTATAGACTAGACTATAGACTAGACTATAGACTAGACTATAGACTAGACTATAGACTAGACTATAGACTAGACTATAGACTAGACTATAGACTAGACTATAGACTAGACTATAGACTAGACTATAGACTAGACTAGACTAGACTATAGACTAGACTATAGACTAGACTATAGACTAGACTATAGACTAGACTATAGACTAGACTATAGACTAGACTATAGACTAGACTATAGACTAGACTATAGACTAGACTATAGACTAGACTATAGACTAGACTATAGACTAGACTATAGACTAGACTATAGACTAGACTATAGACTAGACTATAGACTAGACTATAGACTAGACTATAGACTAGACTATAGACTAGACTATAGACTAGACTATAGACTAGACTATAGACTAGACTATAGACTAGACTATAGACTAGACTATAGACTAGACTATAGACTAGACTATAGACTAGACTATAGACTAGACTATAGACTAGACTATAGACCAGACTATAGACTAGACTATAGACTAGACTATAGACTAGACTATAGACTAGACTATAGACTAGACTATAGACTAGACCAGCGGTTCCCACCGATTTTTACTTCGCGGACCCCTTGAAGAACTTATTTAATTTCGCGGACCCCCAAAATTTTGATATTCTATTGTTCTAAATAATTGTCCATGCGAAAATTGACCTAATAAATGTAGAGATGTCATATCTATAAAATATTCCCGTACATTGAGAATATATAATGTTTCAGATAGGTTTTCAATTGCATGTTTTGAAGATAGAATGACTTCTTTGTTGATATGTTAACATGATGTTTCATTTTATGATCGTGAGATCATTCATGTTCATTTTTCTTCAAGGTAGCGAAAAGGTTTCTTTATCAAATATTGTCACATGTGCTTAAGGAGTCACGTTTCAAAAATTTGTTGCGATTGCAAAGGGTGAACTGAGTAAGTGAGCTAAGTTTTCGGGAAAATAATATAAGAAAGTTGGACTTCTTCTATGTTGTTGAGGAATGCGTTATCCGCATAATATATGATTTGAACTCATTGTTAAAGTACTGTGAATTTGGAACTTAAATTTGAATTTTAAAATACCAACGAATTATTTTACTTCATGGTTTTTGGCTACATATTTACGCGAAACGCTATGGATTTTCTGATGTTAATTTAATAATATGTATTGGTCGACAAAATCAAGCTAAAATCTGTGTATCACGTCGGATTGGAATATTTATAAAGAGATGCATAAAGAGTCACCTCTGTTTTGAAAATATATAATTTTAGTCCTTTCAAACAATAATAAGCTTGTCTTTGAATTGAACTTCATACTCTGGAATACCAGTATCCCTAATTTAATTGTAAGGCAGAGTATTATTTGTCTGAAATAAAAACCATTATTTCAGTACATATACAGGAAATAAAAATTACAAATCACGCAATACTTTACTTTATAAAAGTTATACAATAAATTTGTAGGGCTTAGCTTCTTCCTGATAAACAACCGAAAAAATAAATTCAAAAAGTCACCAAAAAATTTGGGATTATTGCACAAAAATTGGAGATATTTGTACATACATATAAAAGAATATTGTTTATTCATGTTTTTTTTTCGTTCGTCTTCGCGGACCCCTAGGATTTTACTACGGACCACTAGGGGTCCGCGGACCCCCATTTGGGAACCGTTGGACTAGACTATAGACTAGACTATAGACTAGACTATAGACTAGACTATAGCTAGACTATAGACTAGACTATAGACTAGACTATAGACTAGACTATAGACTAGACTATAGACTAGACTATAGACTAGACTATAGACTAGACTATAGACTAGACTATAGACTAGACTATAGACTAGACTATAGACTAGACTATAGACTAGACTATAGACTAGACTATAGACTAGACTATACTAGACTAGACTAGACTAGACTATATACTAGACTAGACTAGACTAGACTATATACTAGACTATAGATTAGACTATAGACTAGACTATAGACTAGACTATAGACTAGACTATAGACTAGATTATAGACTAGACTATAGATTAGACTAGACTATAGACTAGACTATAGACTAGACCATAGACTAGATCATAGACTAGACCATAGACTAGACCATAGACTAGACCATAGACTAGACCATAGACTAGATCATAGACTAGACCATAGACTGGACCATAGACTAGACCATAGACTAGACCATAGACTAGACCATAGACTAGACCATAGACTAGACCATAGACTAGACCATAGACTAGACCATAGACTAGACCATAGACTAGACCATAGACTAGACCATAGACTAGACCATAGACTAGCTAGCTATAGACTAGACTAAAAATAGCAAATTTCTTAGAAAATTTACTGAAAATAGCAAATTTGTTAGGAAATTTACTAAAAATAGCAAATTTCTTAGAAAATTTACTAAAAGTGGTAAATTTGTTGGAAAATTTACTAAAAATACCAAATTTGTTGGAAAATTTACTAAAAATAGCAAATTTATTGGAAAATTTACTAAAAATAACAAATTTATTGGAAAATTTACTAAAAATAGCAAATTTGTTTGAAAATTTACTAAAAATAGCAAATTTGTTTGAAAATTTATTAAAATAGCAAATTTTTTTACAAATTTACTAAAAATAGCAACTATGTTTGAAAATTTACTAAAAATAGCAAATTTGTTGGAAAATTTACTAAAAATAGCAAATTTGTTTGAAAATTTACTTAAAAATACAAATTTGTTGGAAAATTTATTAAAATAGCAAATTTGTTTATAAAATTTACTAAAATAGCAAACTTTTTTGAAAATTTACTAAAAGTAGCAAATTTTTGAAAAATTTATTAACAGTTTTTTTTTAAATGCTCAAAATGTAGTAAAGTTGAGCAAACAAATCTTGAGACATATTCTGCCACTAGAAGAACTAGAAGAGAAGTTACTTCGTTAAACATTAATTTCGAAAATTTATTAAAAATCAATACTATTCAGTATCACTCCTGTCTAATTATAAAATTAACTTTTCAAAAATCCTAACCGACAAAACAGGCAGACAGTCAATAGTAGACCACGTAAAATTTTTCAACAAAGCCAATGTTGTTGTCATAATCAGGGTCTGGTAATCTATAGCATATCTAATGTAAATAAAAACATGGCAATATGTACATAACAGTAAATGAAATGAAAAAAATCAAAAATCCATAAATATTTTTTAGCCTTATAATAATGGTATGTGTAAAATATTCACATACATACAAACATAAATAAACATATTTATTTTCAAAAAAGCACACAAATGTTTATAACATACGAATATCACTTTATTAAGTGAACATAAAGGTTCATTTTAGCCGTGTAAATATACATACATACACATACGTACCTATGTAGATATGAAAGTGTATGTATGATACTTTACACTCATACATCCATTTTAATGTTTACTTGTATGTAAGAGGATCCTGTTTTTGTTTTTACAGGATTCTTGTGTACAGCATTGTTGCATAAATATTTAGAAAATACGTGAGACTCTACTAAATGTATAAGAATGTATGTATACAAGTATATGTAATCATTTGTATGTATGTAAAAGTATTTAAAAAACACATACTTCTAACATATAGAGATACTTTCATATTTAAACATGTTTGTTTTAAGTGTTGTAGGTACTTTTTTATTTGGTATATTTTTGCTTTTAGTCTACATTTCATATGAATGAAAATTTATATATAAGTGTTTGTTTTTAGTAAACATACACATACATACATATGTATTTATACCCCCACACGTACTTACATACCTACATACTTACTTATGTGTGTTTGTAGTTAAAGGTATTAGGTTTTTATAAATCACGCCATAAGCGATTAATATGTATTTGGCATGAATTATAAAAATAACAAAAAATAAATTGCCTACTTTTAGGTATTATAATACCTAAAATATACTTATACGTATAGAGTGTGTATGTCCTTCATGTGGGTAAAAATAAATTAATGTTTATGTTGAGGAAAACGAGGGAAGTTTCAAAAATTTGTGCGAAATTAACTTTAAAAAGTAGAAAGATTTTCAGAAAATTTACTTTAAAATTAAAATTTTCTTAAAATTTATTATAAATAGGAAATTTTTTAAAAATTAACTGAAAATTTTAATAATATTTCTTTGCTTTCCTTCAAATCGCTAACATTTTGAAAAACTTTATTTTTGCAATAAATTATTCTCAGAAAATATGACATTTAAATACTTGTCTTTATTCCGTTTCTATGTTCCTAAAGGTCTCTTCTTATTGTTTTTAAAAATTATTTAAATTTTTTCATTAATATTTAATGTATTTTTCTTGATTAATAATAACTTGCCACTCAAACAATTTGTTGTTGTTCTTGTGAAACTTTTTCGCTTTTAATTGAATAAACAATAAATTAAAAGTTTTTACATTTGATTACAATTTTATTAATCACTTTTCTAAGCAGAAGTTATTGCTATTTGTACAAGACTAACTAGGTAAATAGAAATATTTACAATTTATGTTGAATTTTTGTAAATTAATATTCAAGATGAACATATTTAAATTTACTATTTATAATTTAAATTTAGCAAAAATAACAAATTTGTCCGAAAATTTACTAAAAATAGTAAATTTGTACGAAAATTTACAGAAGATAGCAAATTTGACCGAAAATTTACTAAAAGTAGCAAATTTGTCCGAACATTTACTAAAAATAACAAATTTGTCCAAAAATTTTCTAAAAATAGCAAATTTGTACGAAAATTTACTGAAAATAGCAAATTTGTACGAAAATTTACTGAAAATAGCAATTTTGTCCTAAAATTTACTGAGAATAGCAAATTTGTACGCAACTTTACCAAAAATAGCAAATTTGTACGAAAATTTACAAAAAATAGCAAATTTGTGTGAAAATTTACAAGAAATAGCAAATTTGTCCGAAAAATTTACTATAAATAACAAATTTGTCCAAAAATTTTCTAAAAATACCAAATTTGTACGAAAATTTACTGAAAATAGCAAATTTGTCCGAAAATTTACTGAGAATAGCAATTTTGTCCTAAAATTTACTGAGAATAGCAAATTTGTACGCAACTTTACCAAAAATAGCAAATTTGTACGAAAATTTACAAAAAATAGCAAATTTGTGTGAAAATTTACAAGAAATAGCAAATTTGTCCGAAAATTTACTAAAATAACAAATTTGTCCAAAAATTTTCTAAAAATACCAAATTTGTACGAAAATTTACTGAAAATAGCAAATTTGTACGAAAATTTACTGAAAATAGCAAATTTGTACGAAGATTTACTAAAAATAGTAAATTTGTCCTAAATTGACTAAAAATAGCAAATTTGTACGAAAACTGACTGAAAATAACAAATTTGTCCGAAAATTAGCAAGTATAACCGAAAATTTACTAACAATAGCGAATTTGTGCGAAAATTTACTAAAAATAGCAAATTTGTTCAAAAATTTACTAAAAAAATAAAAAAAATTGTCCGAAAACTTACTAAAAATAGCGAATTTGTGCGAAAATTTACTAAAAATAGCAAATTTGTCCGAAAATTTACTAAAAATAGCAAATTTGTCCGAAAATTTACTAAAAAAAAAGAAAATTTGTCCGAAAACTTACTAAAAATAGCGATTTTGTCCGAAAATTTATTAAAAATACCGAATTTGTGCGAAAATTTACTAAAAATAGCAAACTTGTCCGAAAAATTTACTGAAAATATAAAATTTTTCCGAAAATTTATTCAAAATAGCAAATTGTCCGAAAATTTACTAAAATAGCAAATTTGTCCGAAAATTTACTAAAAATAGCAACCGAAAATTGACCAAAAATTTACTACAAAATAGAAATTTGTCCGAAAACTTACTAAAAATAGAAAAATTTGTCCGAAAATTTACTAAAAATAGCTAATTTGTCCCAAAATTATTAGAAATAGTAAATTTGTTCGAAAATTTACTAAAAATAGCAAATTTGTACGCAAATTTACCAAAGATGCAAATTTGTCCAAAATTTACTAAAAATAATAAATTTTTTCGAAAACTTATTGATAATATCAAATTTGTCCGAAAATTTACTAAAATTTGACCGAAAAAATTACTAAAAATAGAAATTTTTTCTAAACTTTACATAAAATAGCAAATTTTTCTGAAAGTTTTTTCAAAAATGACAAATTTTTCCGTAACATTTTGTGAAAATATTAAATTTGTCCACAAATTGACTAAAATAGCAAAATTTACTAATATTATCAAAAATTATGTGAAATATTTGAAACACATCCATTGCTTATTTTCCTTTAATTTAGCAAACGACATTACATATTTTCCCTACTTATTTATCATCAGGCCTAACTAATTTAAATTCATATCATATTTGTTACCCATAATGAATATTCATAATTAGGCCACATATGGTTGTACTAAGCAAACATATGTTGGCATTTGTAAGCAACATTTATCCCCAAATATTGGATTATAAAATACAGCAGAAATATGAAATAAAATGCTGTGAGGTGTATAAATTATAGGAAAATGAAACAATATTAAAACATTTAGCAGGAAACTTTTCACCAAAGAAAAAAACTACAAAATTTCCCAGAATAAAATGAAAAATAAACTTAATCTTTTTATAACAAGTTTAAAATGATAACAAATAATTAGCACTCAGAGACATTTTTAGTCATTAACTGATTAAAACAAAGGACATAAAAAGGCAAAGAAAAAAGACGACATAATAAAACTTGTTGTAAGATTATATTTGTATTAAGCCAATGAATGTACGTACTTAGCTGCTGTATGTATGTGGTGAGTCTAGAAAACTTATAAGTTTAAAAATTTTTTTTTCTTTAAGTCTAACGACTTAACTATTTATTTTCTCATTTCTTAACCAAGATTTTTTTCTACTGCTACTACATATTTATTTTCCTGGTTTTTTTTTCTTGTTTTTCTTAAAACTTTTATTAGAGTTTCTCTTAACTCTCAAAGATTCTCGCATTTCTAACTAAATTCAAACAAGATTTTTTTTCTACCAGAATATTTTGTTCTGTTAAAAATAGAAAAGCTGGTCAGAAAAATGAAACACACACACACACGCACACAGAAATAAAGAAATTGACGACAAGGACTAACTTTCGTGGGCACAAGTTTTAAAAGAAGATTAAACCTCTGTTGCTAATTGCATTGTGGCGCTAAAATGCCATGGTAACAGCTTGTGTCTATAGAATGAATAAGTAGAATAAATAAAAGAAACCAAACAGAAATAAAAGCAGAAAGTGCAGAAAAAAAAAACGAAAGAACAAACAAACGTAATCCAGTTAAAGAGCTCTGGACACAACAAATTTACACCCGCATTGGGGTATAAGGGAAAATAAGGGCGTAGCAGTTAAATTATTAAAAACGAAAATTTTTGGAAAATTTACAAAAATTGCAAATTTTTGGATTTTTTTTAAACAACAAATTGTCAAAAAGTTACTAAAAATAACAATTTTTTCCAAAAATTTATTAAAAATATAAAATTTGTCCGAAAAATTTATTAAAAATAGTCAATTTGTGCGGAAAATTTACTAAAAACAGTCAATTTGTCCGAAAATTTAATAAGAATAACAAATTTCACCGAAAATTTCTAAAATTGTCTGAAAATTGCGAATTTGTCCGAAAATTTACTAAAACTAGGAAACTTTTCCGAAAATTTAGTAAAAATAGCCAATTTGTCCGAAAATTTAGTAATTTCTCCGAAAATTTATTAAAAACATCGAATTTTTCCGAAAATTTTCTAAAAATAGTCGATTTGTCCGAAAATTTAGTAAAAACAGCAAATTCGTCCGAAAATTTTCTAAAACAGCGAATTTGTCCGAAAATTGACTAAAAACAGCGAATTTGTCCGAAAATTAATAAAAATTGCAAATTTGTCCGAAAGTTTACTATAAACAGCAAATTTGTCCGAAACTTTACTAAAAATGCCTAATTTGTCCGAAAATTCACTAAAAACAGCAAATTTGTCCGAATATTTAATAAAAATATTCAATTTGTCCCGAAAGTTCACTAAAATTGTCCGAAAATTTACTAAAAATAGCAAGTTTGTCCGAAAATTTAGTAAAAATAGCAAATTTCTTCGAAAATGTACTAAAAACAGCAAATTTGGTCCGAAAATTTACTAGAACTTGGTAACTTGTCCAAAAATTTACTAAAAATAGTCAATTTGTCCGAAAATTTTGTAAAAATAACAAATTACTCCGAAATTTTGTAAATATAGCAAATTTCTCATAAAATTTACTAAAACAGCGAATTTGTCCGAAATTTTACTAAAAATAGTCAATTTGTCCGAAATTTTGTAAAAACAACAAGTTTGTCCGAAAATGTACTAAAAACAGCAAATTTGTCCGAAAATTTACTAAAAATGGCAAATTTGTCCGAAAATTTACTTAAGACAGCACATTCATCCGAAGATTTACTAAAAATGGCAAATTTATCCGAAAATTTAATTAAAAATAGTAATTGTCCGAAAGTTCACTAAAAATAATTCGACAATTTACTAAAAATAGCAAATTTGTTCAAACATTTACTAAAAACAGTCAATTTATCCGAAAATTACTAAAAATAGCAAATGTATGAAAAATTTGCTAAAATATCAAATTTTGTGGAAAATTTACTATAAATAGCAAAAGCTACGCTTCTGTACTACCCTATCCACCATTTTCTCACTAATGAACTCAGTTAAAATGTGTTTGCATGAGTGTGTGTGTGTCATCGAAAGAGAGAAAATAAATATCAAAAAGTTATGTCTGTGTATATTGTCGTTGCGGTTTTGTAACTGCAACACTACATACATTAACGCCCCACCAACATATTTGCAACACTTGTGGTAAAAAAACTAAAGTAAAAGTTTTATGTTGACAACTGTTGTTGTTTTATTATACAGCATAGATGCATTAATGTATTATTCGTTGTTGTTGTTACTAGTTTCATCTCTCCAATGGAAAGGAATAAATGTTTTAGGAGTGGGAATAAAAGACAACTTATAATAGTCAAGTTAATGGAATTAGACGACGAGCGTGGATATAAAATTTCATTTCATAAAATCTATAAACTAAAAGTAGTAAAAATCTACGAATAGTTATGCAGAGAAGTTTTGTAATTGGAATTTTGTATTTTTTTTTTAATTTTTAAACGGAAAACAATAGAATATTTTTGGAGAAAACAAAATTTATGGAGAAAGTAAAGCAAATATGATTAAAGTGATATTTTTTTTGCAAAAAAATGGAAAAATTTAATTTGTTTATATCAATTTAATTAAAGCTTAAAGAAGTTTGTTACCTCAAGAATTTTTATTATTGAACATTATATCATTACCATCAAATGTAATAAAAAGTGTAATACTCTATTTCATAAATTATTAACTCCTGATTACTTTTGTTTTGCAAAATGTTCATTTATTTTTTCTTAAACCTTTTTTGCGCTTCATGCATCATTTATTTATTTGACTGGCACAAGCACGATTTTAATTCTAATTAAGTTTTATGACCAATTTCAACGAAATAAAATCGTTTTACAAAAATTGGTTTCCCAACACACTAATATCATCATCAGCACCTGTTGTGTGGTTTGTTTGCCTTCATCATTTTAAGTTAAACCTTTAACATGTTTTTTCTTTTTATTTCTCGCACATTCATCTAACCAGAACAAAATACGGTCATAAAAAGTCCATTTGTACAATTAAAAATCAGGTTTGTAATGTGTTCGAAGTGTTTTGGGCGGCTGTTATAGTAGTAAGTAAAGGTTAAGGAAAATGGCTTGCAAGTCATGATAGAAACAATGTTGTTTATGGTTATGAATTTTATTTTACACCTTTAGTGGCTTGATATATGGAGGTTAAGAGTATTGTAAACTTTAATTTATAGAAAAAATTTCTATAGTAATGTTCTAACTCAGTGCTAGTTCAGTTTTAGTTCAGTTCAAGTTCAGTTCAAGTTCAGTTCAGTTCAGTTCAAGTTCAGTTCATGTTCAAGTTCAGTTCAAGTTCAGTTCAAGTTCAGTTCTAGTTCAGTTCTAGTTCAGTTCTAGTTCAGTTCTAGTTCAGTTCTAGTTCAGTTCTAGTTCAGTTCTAGTTCAGTTCAAGTTCAAGTTCTAGTTCAGTTCTAGTTCAGTTCTAGTGCAGTTCTAGTTCAGTTCTAGTTCAGTTCTAGTTCAGTTCTAGTTCAGTTCTAGTTCAGTTCTAGTTCAGTTCTAGTTCTAGTTCAGTTCTAGTTCAGTTCTAGTTCAGTTCTAGTTCAGTTCTAGTGCAGTTCTAGTTCAGACCTAGTTCAGTTCTAGTTCAGTTCTAGTTCTAGTTTAGTTCTAGTTCAGTTCTAGTTCAGTTCTAGTTCAGTTCTAGTTCAGTTCTAGTTCAGTTCTAGTTCAGTTCTAGTTCAGTTCTAGTTCAGTTCTAGTTCAGTTCTAGTTCAGTTTTAGTTCAGTTCTAGTTCAGTTCTAGTTCAGTTCTAGTTCAGTTCTAGTTCAGTTCTAGTTCAGTTCTAGTTCAGTTCTAGTTCAGTTCTAGTTCAGTTCTAGTTCAGTTCTAGTTCAGTTCTAGTGCAGTTCTAGTTCAGTTCTAGTTCAGTTCTAGTTCAGTTCTAGTTCAGTTCTAGTTCAGTTCTAGTTCAGTTCTAGTTCAGTTCTAGTTCAGTTCTAGTTCAGTTCTAGTTCAGTTCTAGTTCAGTTCTAGTTCAGTTCTAGTTCAGTTCTAGTTCAGTTCTAGTTCAGTTCTAGTTCAGTTCTAGTTCAGTTCTAGTTCAGTTCTAGTTCAGTTCTAGTTCAGTTCTAGTTCAGTTCTAGTTCAGTTCTAGTTCAGTTCTAGTTCAGTTCTAGTTCAGTTCTAGTTCAGTTCTAGTTCAGTTCTAGTTCAGTTCTAGTTCAGTTCTAGTTCAGTTCTAGTTCAGTTCTAGTTCAGTTCTAGTTCAGTTCTAGTTCAGTTCTAGTTCAGTTCTAGTTCAGTTCTAGTTCAGTTCTAGTTCAGTTCTAGTTCAGTTCTAGTTCAGTTCTAGTTCAGTTCTAGTTCAGTTCTAGTTCAGTTCTAGTTCAGTTCTAGTTCAGTTCTAGTTCAGTTCTAGTTCAGTTCTAGTTCAGTTCTAGTTCAGTTCTAGTTCAGTTCTAGTTCAGTTCTAGTTCAGTTCTAGTTCAATTCTAGTTCAGTTCTAGTTCAGTTCTAGTTCAGTTTAGTTCAGTTCAGTTCTAGTTCAGTTCTAGTTCAGTTCTAGTTCAGTTCTAGTTCAGTTCTAGTTCAGTTCTAGTTCAGTTCTAGTTCAGTTCTAGTTCAGTTCTAGTTCAGTTCTAGTTCAGTTCTAGTTCAGTTCTAGTTCAGTTCTAGTTCAGTTCTAGTTCAGTTCTAGTTCAGTTCTAGTTCAGTTCTAGTTCAGTTCTAGTTCAGTTCTAGTTCAGTTCTAGTTCAGTTCTAGTTCAGTTCTAGTTCAGTTCTAGTTCAGTTCTAGTTCAGTTCTAGTTCAGTTCTAGTTCAGTTCTAGTTCAGTTCTAGTTCAGTTCTAGTTCAGTTCTAGTTCAGTTCTAGTTCAGTTCTAGTTCAGTTCTAGTTCAGTTCTAGTTCAGTTCTAGTTCAGTTCTAGTTCAGTTCTAGTTCAGTTCTAGTTCAGTTCTAGTTCAGTTCTAGTTCAGTTCTAGTTCAGTTCTAGTTCAGTTCTAGTTCAGTTCTAGTTCAGTTCTAGTTCAGTTCTAGTTCAGTTCTAGTTCAGTTCTAGTTCAGTTCTAGTCAGTTCTAGTTCAGTTCTAGTTCAGTTCTAGTTCAGTTCTAGTTCAGTTCTAGTTCAGTTCTAGTTCAGTTCTAGTTCAGTTCTAGTTCAGTTCTAGTTCAGTTCTAGTTCAGTTCTAGTTCAGTTCGGAGAGTTTTCAGTAAATGTGTCGGAGAGTTTGCTATTTTTAGAAAATATACTATTAAAATCAATTGACCTCTTAAATTTTTAAATCTTTTGTAATTGTATTAAATCAAACCACTCTTGAAAAACATTTAATGGTTTGAAAAAAAAAGAAAAAATAACCATAAAATTGGAAAACAAATTTCAAGAGCAATTGTAGACATAGAAAAAAATATTGATGCGCATTATATAAAAGTTTTTTTTTTAAGACGTGCCAGTTTGGTGAAAATAAACTTTTTATATTTTTTTGCAACTTTTTTTCTTGTAACAACCATTATTATGGAGGGTTATTTATTTCATAATGAGTTTGATAACTAATTATAGCTTTGATAATGGCTGTTGGCATTTTTTTTAGAATTATTCTAGCTTCATTTAGAATTTATACTTTATGGCCATAATACTTGCAAACATAAATGTGTTATGCTAATAATGCTCATAATAGAGTGTAAATGGAGTTAGAGGGAAAAAAATATAAAATAGAAGAATCTGTTATGAAATCATAAATTGTACTTTTTAGTTTGATTAGAAAAATGCCAGAGAAAAAGGAATGAAAGTTGAAACTAGTGGAATAAGATTTGGTATTTTTTACTAAAAATAGTGTTTTTTTTTGGAAATTTACTAAAAATAGCAATTTTTTGAAAAATTTACTAAAAATATGAAATTTATGGAAATTTACTAAAAGTAGGAAATTTTTGGAAAATTTTCTATGTATTGCCCACTGTTCATTGCAAGTTCAGTTATGTTTTGTTCTGAAATGTGTGTAATAAGATTAGATTGTTTTGCATAATAATAACAACCTGGCGTAATGAATATTTAGTTAATACCAAAGAAACAATATAACAAGTTAATAAGAAAATACTTATACAATACCGAGTGAAGGACCCCTTCAACAATTATAATAATCGGAATTGTTCTTGAAGAGGTTTTGTAATCCTTTTCTAGAGAAAATGCTATATAAACTATTTAGTATTAAAAAAATCTTGTTTTTCTTAAATTATATTGCCTACCATTAGGCTGATATTATATTTATGCTACTAAAGCCTACTTTTAAGCAAATTAATTAATAATTTCTGTTTAAAGTTTTCAACCACCACAGCTAAACTAACTAAATTGCTTTATTTCTTTTGTTCTCAAATTCTTTAAAATAGTACTTTTTAATATGACACTATTTTAGCTCTGCTATCAAGGAAATATCATTATAGTCGTCACATACCTTTAGGCTTAAAAGTCTATGACAATGATTTAGTGGTAATTAAAACTAGAAGAAATTTATAAAAGGTAGCAAAAACTCTGTTAACACACATACTGGTTTGCACTCTTGCTATAGCAGTACTAGTTTTACTATGTCTGAAAGTTTATTAGGAAAACAACAACTTTGCCTACATATTGCCAGTGAAACTTTACCACTTAAAATGCGAAACTGTTAATTGGCTGCAACTCTCTTTCTCTATGCAGTGTTTTAAGGTAGAAGTACTTTTTTTGCTACCAAAAAACAAAAATTATGTGAAGAAGGTGAAAACAGCAGGAGGACTGATCAAACAAAATAGAAAAACAGTAAACAAAATGCAACAGCATCCACCAACACTTACTTAAATACATGAATATTCACACGTAGCCAGGCAACAGCCACAGCAAGTCAAGTGTCGGACTTAAAAGTCAAATATACCAGCAACAGCAAACACTTACATACATACTTGTAGCACAACACCTGGTTTATTTATTAATGTCTCTCTTCGGCACTCATACAAACGTCTGTGTTTTAACATTTTCTTTTTTTATTTGATTAATGAAGTGCAATGTAGTGGAAAATTAGGCTGAATTCTCACAAATATTTAATACAATACTCTCACCCTACCTTCCTACCATTCATAGCAAACCAATCAGCAAAAAGCAGAAATAAAGTGATCATAATATTTTTTTCCTTTTGACTTCCATTTTCTCTCTACACTTGCCTCCATATATTTGTTTTAATGTATATGAATGGACGGACGGACGGTCGGTCGGTCGTATGGATGACTGAACGAACGCCATTAGAGCAAAAATTAAAACACCAATAACACCAAGAACAGCTACTCCACGCTATGCCATAATGGCAATGAGGGGAAAAAAACTAAGTTTAGAATAAAACCAAACCATACAAAGTGTTGGATATTTTTTCCGCTTCTGTTGTTATTGATGCTGACATTATGCATATGGCTGGTAAAAGCTAAATTAAACCAACTTAACCAACACCAACCAATGCCAGCTGAAGCAATATCATCAGCAGTAGTAGTAGGTACCATCATAATCACGAACATGTGAATGTACATTTTCACACATATGTACATACTTATCAATACACCATGACAGGGAAGGAAAATTTTGCTATACATTTGAAATTTGTAGATTTTTTTTAATTTCCAATAATTTGCTATTTTTGGTAAATTTTCCAAAAAATTGCTGCTTTTTAGTACATTTTCTAAAAATTTGCTATTTTTAGTACATTTTCCAAAATTTTTGGTTTTTAGTACATTTTCCAAAAATTTGCTATTTTTAGTACATTTTCCAAAAATTTGCAATTTTTAGTACATTTTCAAAAAATTTATATTTTTAGTACATTTTCCAAAAATTTGCTATTTTTAATACACTTTCCAAAAAATTTAAATTAGTTAGTTAGTTAGTTGTTAGTTAGTTTAGTTAGTTAGTTTAGTTAGTTAGTTAGTTAGTTAGTTAGTTAGTTGTTAGTTTAGTTAGTTTTAGTTAGTTAGTTAGTTAGTTAGTTAGTTAGTTAGTTTTAGTTAGTTAGTTAGTTCGTTAGTTATTAGTTCTTAGTTAGTTAGTTAGTTAGTTCGTTAGTTAGTTAGTTCGTTAGTTAGTTAGTTTAGTTCGTTCGTTAGTTAGTTAGTTAGTTAGTTAGTTTAGTTAGTTCGTTAGTTAGTTAGTTAGTTAGTTAGTTATTAGTTAGTAGTTAGTTTTAGT
>NW_023996219.1:0-52185 GCF_015586225.1 Lucilia sericata | reverse complement strand
TAGTCTAGTCTATAGTCTAGTCTATAGTCTAGTCTATAGTATCTATAGTATAGTCTGTAGTCTAGTCTATAGTCTAGTCTATAGTCTAGTCTAGTCTATAGTCTAGTATATAGTCTAGACTTGTCTAGTCTAGTCTATAGACTAGTTGACAGACTAATCTATAGAGTAGTTCACAGTCTAGTCTATAGACTAGTTCACGGTCTAGTCTATTGACTAGTTCACAGTCTAGTCTATAGACTAGTTCACAGTCTAGTCTATAGACTAGTTCACAGTCTAGTCTAGTCTATAGTATAGTCTATAGTCTAGTTTATAGTCTAGTCTATAGTCTAGTTTATAGTCTAGTCTATAGTCTAGTCTATGGTCTAGTCTATAGTCTAGTCTATAGTCTAGTCTATAGTTTAGTCTATAGTCTAGTCTAGTTCTGTTCTAGTTCTGTTCTAGTTCTGTTCTGTACTACTTCTGTTCTGTTCTAGTTCTGTTCTAGTTCTGTTCTAGTTCTGTTCTAGTTCTGTTCTTGTTCTGTTCTAGTTCTGTTCTAGTTCTGTTCTAGTTCTGTTCTGTTCTAGTTCTTTTCTAGTTCTGTTCTAGTTCTGTTCTAGTTCTGTTCTAGTTCTGTTCTAGTTCTGTTCTAGCTATGTTCTAGTTCTGTTCTAGTTCTGTTCTAGTTCTGTTCTAGTTCTGTTCTAGTTCTGTTCTAGTTCTGTTCTAGTTCTGTTCTAGTTCTGTTCTAGTTCTGTTCTAGATCAGTTCTAGTTTAGTTCAGGCCATCGATAGATAGATTCTGTAGTAACAATGTATGTTGATTTTAAATTGTTTTAAAAAAGTAATTTCTTTAAAATGACCTTGAGAATTTTTGTTATTTTTTACAAACTCATTCCCTTCAAATCTGCAGCATAATTTTGGGGATATTGTTTGTGCATATTTATGGTTCGGTGAAATGTTATAGATGGATTTATTCTCTTGTGTAGATATGTGCTAGAGCATTGAGGATGCTTGTTGTGCACTTGTGTATGTTTGGATTTTGTAAAAGTATTGGTTTTTTTAACAGGAGTAAAGGATGTTGATGGTTGATGATTTTACTGTTGTCAATGCAAAGAAAAAATAAGGCTGGAATTCTGTTTTTCTCATTTCATTTTGGGACCGACGAAATTTCCTTTTCCTACACTTGAATGATTTGGTGGGTATTCTGTAGCTGTTTATATCAGTTTGTTTTTTCTTCATTTTCCATTTGTTCTTAATAAAAGTTATTTAAGAAATAAATGGCATGTCTTACAGTTTAAATAGGTGGTTTTTCGGGAGATGTATTAAGAAAGTGTGTTTGTGTGTCTTATATATATTTAAATTTTGTGTCAGACATGTTTGAAAAATAAATTGTTTAAAATATTTAATTTAAAAAAGGAACTGGTTTAAACATGAATTTTATAAATCTCAATTCTTTTCGGACAGGCTTAAGATTTTTACTTACTGCCTCCTGTTTCCTTGCAGCCCCTAAAAGCCTGCTTTCTTATTATTATTTTCTTTAAGCCTAAAGTATTTACTTACTTCAGGTTTTTCATGTAATGTATCTCTTTGTTAAACATATACCTCAAATGGATTTATTAGAGTATAAGTTGTAGAAGTTATTTTAGCACAAATCCTTAAGGGGATTTTTAGGGATGGGATAATAAACTGCAAAAAATCCCTTAAGAAAATTATTTACTGTTACTTTCGTTATAATACTCTCTATATATTTATTGTGTTTTTATTTGTCTATTTGTTATTTGCTGAACGTGTTTTAGTAGTACATTAACAACATAAATGTAGTGTATTTTTAAACTGTTTATACAACATTATTTTAAAAGCATATTCTAAGGCAGTTGCTGTATAATAAAACATGTGTTTTGGTTCGTTGTATTTAAAAGGAAAATTTGCTTTGTTAAAATATGTATTTGTATGGGCCTGTAAATGTATTTTTTTTGTATTTTGCCAAATTCATGTATTGTTTCGTTAGTTGTTTTCTTATTTGAGATTTTGTGTAAAAGTAACAGCTGTTGGTGGTTGGATAACAATAGGTAGAATAATACACAAAAACGATAATAAGTGTATTTTGGTGCCGGAAAGCTACACCCATTTCATTTCTAGTTCTGATCTAGTTTTGATCTAGTTCTGTTCTAGTTCTGTTCTAGTTCTGTTCTAGTACTGCTCTAGTTCTGTTCTAGTTCTGTTCTAGTTCTGTTCTAGTTCTGTTCTAGTTCTGTTCTAGTTCTAGTTATGTTCTAGTTCTGTTCTAGTTATGTTCTAGTTCTGTTCTAGTTCTGTTCTAGTTCTGTTCTAGTTCTGTTCTAGTTCTGTTCTAGTTCTGTTCTAGTTCTGTTCTAGTTCTGTTCTAGTTCTGTTCTAGTTCTGTTCTAGTTCTGTTCTAGTTCTGTTCTAGTTCAGTTCTAGTTCTGTTCTAGTTCTGTTCTAGTTCTGTTCTAGTTCTGTTCTAGTTCTGTTCTAGTTCTGTTCTGTTCTAGTTCTGTTCTAGCTCTGTTTTAGTTGTCTTCTAGTTGTGTTCTAGTTGTGTTCTAGTTGTGTTCTAGTTGTATTCTAGTTGTGTTCTAGTTGTATTCTAGTTGTGTTCTAGGTTGTATTTAGTTGTGTTTTAGTTGTGTTTTTGTTGTGGTTCTTGTTGTGTTCTAGTTGTGTTTTAGTTGTGTTCTAGTTGTGTTCTAGTTGTGTTCTAGTTGTGTTCTAGTTCTGTTCTAGTTCTGTTCTAGTTCTGTTCTAGTTCTGTTCTAGTTCTGTTCTAGTTCTGTTCTAGTTCTGTCTAGTTCTGTTCTGGTTGTGTTCTGGTTGTGTTCTAGTCGTGTTCTAGTTCTGTTCTAGTTCTGTTCTAGTTCTGTTCTAGTTCTGTTCCAGTTCTGTTCTAGTTCTGTTCTGGTTCTAGTTCTGTTCTAGTTCTGTTCTAGTTCTGTTCTAGTTCTAGTTCTTTCTAGTTCTGTTCTAGTTCTAGTTCTGTTCTAGTTCTGTTCTAGTTCTGTTCTGTTGTTCTGTTCCGTTCTAGTTCTTGTTCTGTTTTGTTCTAGTTCTGTTCTAGGTCTGTTCTAGTTCTGTTCTAGTTCTGTTCTAGTTTCTGTTCTAGTTCTGTTCCAGTTCTGTTCTAGTTCTGTTCCAGTTCTGCTCTAGTTCTGTTCCAGTTCTGCTCTAGTTCTGCTCTAGTTCTGCTCTAGTTCTGCTCTAGTTCTGTTCTAGTACAGTTCTAGTTCTGTTCTAGTTCTGTTCTAGTTCTGTTCTAGTTCTGTTCTAGTTCTGTTCTAGTTCTGTTCTAGTTCTGTTCTAGTTCTGTTCTAGTTCTGTTCTAGTTCTGTTCTAGTTCTGTTCTAGTTCTGTTCTAGTTCTGTTCTAGTTCTGTTCTAGTTCTGTTCTAGTTCTGTTCTAGTTCTGTTCTAGTTCTGTTCTAGTTCTGTTCTAGTTCTGTTCTAGTTCTGTTCTAGTTCTGTTCTAGTTCTGTCTAGTTCTGTTCTAGTTTCTGTTCTGTTCTAGTTCTGTTCTAGTTCTAGCTCTGTTGTTAGTTGTCTTCTAGTTGTGTTCTAGTTGTGTTCTAGTTGTGTTCTAGTTGTATTCTAGTTGTGTTCTAGTTGTATTCTAGTTGTGTTCTAGTTGTATTTTAGTTGTGTTTTAGTTGTGTTTTTGTTGTGTTCTTGTTGTGTTCTAGTTGTGTTTAGTTTGTGTTCTAGTTGTGTTCTAGTTGTGTTCTAGTTCTTGTTCTAGTTCTGTTCTAGTTCTGTTCTAGTTCTGTTCTAGTTCTGTTTCCAGTTCTGTTCTAGTTCTGTTCTAGTTCTGTTCTAGTTCTGTTCTAGTTCTGCTTTTCTAGTTCTGTTCTAGTTCTGTTCTAGTTCTAGTTCTGTTCTAGTTCTGTTCTAGTTCTGTTCTAGTTCTGTTCTAGTTCTGTTCTGTTGTTCTGTTCCGTTCTTGTTCTGTTTTGTTCTAGTTCTGTTCTAGGTTGTCTAGTTCTGTTCTAGTTCTGTTCTAGTTCTGGTCTAGTTCTGTTCTAGTTCTGTTCCAGTTCTGTTCTAGTTCTGTTCCAGTTCTGCTCTAGTTCTGTTCCAGTTCTGCTCTAGTTCTGCTCTAGTTCTGCTCTAGTTCTGTTCTAGTACAGTTCTAGTTCTGTTCTAGTTCTGTTCTAGTTCTGTTCTAGTTCTGTTCTAGTTCTGTTCTAGTTCTGTTCTAGTTCTGTTCTAGTTCTGTTCTAGTTCTGTTCTAGTTCTGTTCTAGTTCTGTTCTAGTTCTGTTCTAGTTCTGTCTATTCTGTTCTAGTTCTGTTCTAGTTCTGTTCTAGTTCTGTTCTAGTTCTGTTTCTAGTTCTGTTCTAGTTCTGTTCTAGTTCTGTTCTAGTTCTGTTCTAGTTCTGTTCTAGTTCTGTTCTAGTTCTGTTCTGTTAGTTCTGTTCTAGTTCTGTTCTGTTCTAGTTCTGTTCTAGTTCTGTTCTAGTTCTAGTTCTGTTCTAGTTCTGTTCTAGTTCTGTTCTAGTTCTGTTCTAGTTCGGTTCTAGTTCTGTTCTAGTTCTGTTCTAGTTCTGTTCTAGTTCTGTTCTAGTTCTGTTTCTAGTTCTGTTCTAGTTCTGTTCTAGTTCTGTTCTAGTTTCTGTTCTAGTTCTGTTCTAAGTTCTGTTCTAGTTCTGTTCTAGTTCTGTTCTAGTTCTGTTCTAGTTCTGTTCTGTGTTCTAGTTCTGTTCTAAACTCTGTTTTAAGTTGTCTTCTAGTTGTGTTCTAGTTGTGTTCTAGTTGTGTTGTCTAGTTGTATTCTAGTTGTGTTCTAGTTGTATTCTAGTTGTGTTCTAGTTGTATTTTAGTTGTGTTTTAGTTGTGTTTTTGTTGTGTTCTTGTTGTGTTCTAGTTGTGTTTTAGTTGTGTTCTAGTATGTGTTCTAGTTGTGTTCTAGTTGTGATCTAGTTCTGTTCCTAGTTCTGTTCTAGTTCTGTTCTAGTTCTGTTTTCTAGTTCTGTTCTAGTTCTGTTCTGGTTGTGTTCTAGTCTGTTCTAGTTCTGTTCTAGTTCTGTTCTAGTTCTGTTCTAGTTCTGTTCTAGTTCTGTTCTAGTTCTGTTCTAGTTCTGTTCTAGTTCTGTTCTAGTTCTGTTCTAGTTCTGTTCTAGTTCTGTTCTAGTTCTGTTCTAGTTCTCTAGTTCTAGTTCTAGTTCTGTTCTAGTTCTGTTCTAGTTCTGTTCTAGTTCTGTTCTGTTTCTGTTTCGTTCTAGTTCTTGTTCTGTTTTGTTCTACTAGTTCTGTTCTAGTCTGTTCTAGTTCTGTTCTAGTTCTGTTCTAGTTCTGTTCCAGTTCTGTTCTAGTTCTGTTCCAGTTCTGCTAGTTCTGTTCCAGTTCTGCTCTAGTTCTGCTCTAGTTCTGTTCTAGTACAGTTCTAGTTCTGTTCTAGTTCTGTTCTAGTTCTGTTCTAGTTCTGTTCTAGTTCTGTTCTAGTTCTGTTGTTCTAGTTCTGTTCTAGTTCTGTTCTAGTTCTGTTCTAGTTCTGTTCTAGTTCTGTTCTAGTTCTGTTCTAGTTCTGTTCTAGTTCTGTTTCTAGTTCTGTTCTAGTTCTGTTCTGTTCTAGTTCTGTTCTAAGTTCTGTTCTAGTTCTGTTCTAGTTCTGTTCTAGTTCTGTTCTGTTCTAGTTCTGTTCTAGTTCTGTTCTAGTTCTGTTCTAGTTCTGTTCTAGTTCTGTTCTAGTTCTGTTCTAGTTCTGTTCTAGTTCTGTTCTAGTTCTGTTCTAGTTCTGTTCTAGTTCTGTTCTAGTTCTGTTCTAGTTCTGTTCTAGTTCTGTTCTAGTTCTGTTCTAGTTCTGTTCTAGTTCTGTTCTAGTTCTGTTCTAGTTCTGTTCTAGTTCTGTTCTAGTTCCTGTTCTAGTTCTGTTCTAGTTCTGTTCTAGTTCTGTTCTAGTTCTGTTTTAGTTCTGTTCTAGTTCTGTTCTAGTACTATTCTACTTCTGCTCTATTTCTGCTCTATTTCTGTTTTAGTTCTGTTCTACTTCTGTTGTAGTTCCTTCTAGTTCTGTTCTAGTTCTAGTTTATTTCCTTATGGAAACAGTGTATTTTACTCATAGAAATCAGGTTTTTGTGTTAAAAGTAGCTTCTGCTATTGAATATTAAACTAGATTAAATATTCTTTGTATTTATTTGCCGATTTGTTAACAAAATGTATTCAAAAAGCAAACCTATTCAATATTTAACAGATTTAGCAATATGACTCCTAAAAGTAGGCAATAAGTTTTAATATCTTTTTCAAAAAGATAATAGCACAAAGAGGGTTAAAGAGAGATTAATATAAATTTATTTAAATTTATTAGGGATTTAAGTCAAATGTCCCGACTGTTTATCCGTGCTACAGAAAAGATAATTTGATGAAAAATGTTTGACTTAAATATAAATTTATTTTTATATAACTATTAAACAAAATAATACACATATTACTTAATTGTTCAAGAAAAAAAAAAAGTAAAATATTTACAAAGGATATTTTAAAACTAAAATAAACTTAATTATATAAAGGCAAGAATATAAAATCATTTGGTTAAATCCGATAATCTTAAAACTAAACCACCTCTAACCTTTATTTAAAGTACTACAACTTAAATGCTACTAAATTATTATAAAAAACAGTCACTAGAATTTCAAAAAAGTATAATATTCTATTTACAAACAAACTACAAACTTTTTCTATTTACGAAAAATGATCTTAAGCAACCGTATAACCGGTGCCTCAAATACCACCGATATGAAAAAGGCCACTATGAAAGAGACCACCGCATTTCCCAGAAATATAATCAATATAAAAACATTACTCAGATGAATTGTGCCATCCATGCGATAGGCTGTGATTAGCATTATAACGGGATGTATTAAATAGGTACAATAGGTAAGACGTGATAAGGGCCATAGGCAGCGGTAGGATAGTATGCGATTCATGGTGGGCGAAAGATTCCAACAGCAGGATAAGACCACCCAAATTAAACCGAAGCCAAAGGCTAAAATTAAGAAACTTTTCTTAGAGAACATTTTACACAAAAAATACCTTCCTTACCTGTATGACCTATGCTCACATAAAACGCTGTGGTCACCTCATTAAGTTCCCCCTGCCACACCCCAAATATTATCACTATAATCAAGCCCAAACTCAAAACCCACAGTAAATTATTTACCCGTTGCGATATTTTAGGGGGAGAGCGTACTTTGAATATTATATAACCAGCCAACATGCCTGTAAAGAAAAATTTTTATTAAATATATTTTTTATAATTTTTACTTCTCTAACTGACCCATTATATAGGGACCCACTCTTTGCCATGGTTTGTCATAGAGGAAATCAAATGATTCAAAGGGTTTCGCCACTTTGTGTGTATAGTGATAACGTAGAGATATTAATCCGGATACTCCCCAGGAAGAAACCAGAAAAGTGCAAATAGTAAGGACCATGGTTTTGAAATATCTAGGAAAAAAATTTATCAAAAAAACTATTAGTTGATCTTTTGACCCGATCTGTAGTAGACATAATATTCAGAACTAGAATAGAACTAGAACAGAACAGAACTAGAACAAAACTAGAACAAAACTAGAACAGAACTAGAACAGAACTAGAACAGAACTAGAACAGAACTAGAACAGAACTAGAACAGAACTAGAACAGAACTAGAACAGAACTAGAACAGAACTAGAACGGAACTAGAACTGAACTAGAACAGAACTAGAACAGAACTAGAACAGAACTAGAACAGAACTAGAACAGAACTAGAACAGAACTAGAACAGAACTAGAACAGAACTAGAACAGAACTAGAACAGAACTAGAACAGAACTAGAACAGAACTAGAACAGAACTAGAACAGAACTAGAACAGAACTAGAACAGAACTAGAACAGAACTAGAACAGAACTAGAACAGAACTAGAACAGAACTAGAACAGAACTAGAACAGAACTAGAACAGAACTAGAACAGAACTAGAACAGAACTAGAACAGAACTAGAACAGAACTAGAACAGAACTAGAACAGAACTAGAACAGAACTAGAACAGAACTAGAACAGAACTAGAACAGAACAAGAACAGAACTAGAACAGAACTGGAACAGAACTAGAACTGAGCTAGAACTGAACTAAAACTGAACTAAAACTGAACTAAAACTGAACTAAAACTGAACTAAAACTGAACTAAAACTGAACTAAAACTGAACTAGAACAGAACTAGAACAGAACTAGAACAGAACTAGAATAGAACTAGAATAGAACTAGAACAGAACTAGAACAGAACTAGAACAGAACTAGAACAGAACTAGAACAGAACTAGAACAGAACTTAGAACAGAACTAGAACAGAACTAGAACAGAACTAGAACAGAACTAGAACAGAACTAGAACAGAACTAGAGCAGAACAGAACTAGAACAGAACTAGAACAGAACTAGAACAGAACTAGAATAGAACTAGAACAACAGAACAGACAGAACTAGAACAGAACTAGAACAGAACTAGAAAGAACTAGAACAGAACTAGAACAGAACTAGAACAGAACTAGAACAGAACTAGAACAGAACTAGAACAGAACTAGAACAGAACTAGAACAGAACTAGAACAGAAACTAGAACAGAACTAGAACAGACTAGAACTAGAACTAGAACAGAACTAGAACTAGAACAGAACTAGAACAGAACTAGAACAGAACTAGAACAGACTAGAACAGAACTAAACAGAACTAGAACAGAACTAGAACAGAACTAGAACAGAACTAGAACAGAACTAGAACAGAACTAGAACAGAACTAGAACAGAACTAGGACTGAGCTAGAACTGAAATAGAACTGAACTATTACTGAACTATAACTGAACTAGAACAGACTAGAACAGAACTAGAACAGAACTAGAACAGAACTAGAACAGAACTAGAACAGAACTAGAACAGAACTAGAACAGAACTAGAACAGAACTAGAACAGAAACTAGAACAGAACTAGAACAGAACTATAACAGAACTGAACAGAACTAGAACTAGAACGAACTAGAACAGAACTAGAACAGAACTAGAGCAGAACTAGAGCAGAACAGAACTAGAGCAGAACAGAACTAGAACAGAACTAGAACAGAACTAGAATAGAACTAGAACAGAACAGAACAGAACTAGAAACAGAACTAGAACAGAACTAGAACAGAACTAGAACAGAACTAGAACAGAACTAGAACAGAACTAGAACAGAACTAGAACAGAACTAGAACAGAACTAGAACAGAACTAGAACAGAACTAGAACAGAACTAGAACTAGAACAGAACTAGAACTAGAACAGAACTAGAACAGAACTAGAACAGAACTAGACAGAACTAGAACTGAGCTAGAAACTGAAATAGAACTGAACTATTACTGACAACTGAATAGAACGAACTAGAACAGAACTAGACAGAACTAGAACAGAACTAGAACAGAACTAGAACAGAACTAGAACAGAACTAGAACAGAACTAGAACAGAACTAGAACAGAACTAGAACAGAACTAGAACAGAACTAGAACAGAACTAGAACCGAACTACTAGAACAGAACTAGAACAGAACTAGAACAGAACTAGAACAGAACTAGAACAGAACTAGAACAGAACTAGAACAGAACTAGAACAGAACTAGAACAGAACTAGAACAGAACTAGAACAGAACTAGAACAGAACTAGAACAGAACTAGAACAGAACTAGAACAGAACTAGAACAGAACTAGAACAGAACTAGAACAGAACTAGAACAGAACTAGAACAGAACTAGAACAGAAATAGAACAGAACTAGAGCTAGAGCTAGCATTCTACTAAGAATTTATTCAATAAAATTGTCAGTTAAGTCCTTTCTCAAAAACCTTATTAAATTCTATATTCTTTTGGAAATTTTTCAATTATTTTCATCTTCGAGCTCTTACCTAGCTGACAGTATCAATAACAAGGTAGCCATTATATAGAATTGCATATCATTAGCCATGTACCAGCTCCATATCATACAGATTTCAGTTAATGGATAAAAATTATTTATATACAATATGTTGCGCCACCAATATTTGCTGCAGGTGTTTGGTAGAACAGTGGGCTGGAAGACCGAACCATCGAAAGTTTGTCTAAGGAATAAATTAAGAAAAAATAGGACATTATTTCCTAAAGAATTGGAATAAGGTTATGATGCTTGGCAATGAAATTTTTTCAAATATTTCATATATTTTTTGTTATTTTGAACCACTGTCCGTTTTAAACAAACATCATCATGAATACATTTCATTTTCAATTTTATGCTTTTTGGCGCATACTCACCTTAAGGCAAAATCATTGAAAAATATCACAAACAAATAAGCGGGCGTTAAACGTATGTATCGGTACACCACCAATATGACGGTATCGACAAAGCCTTTTTTCATATATTTGGTTGAATCCTCGGCATCCTTTTTCATGCTCTTCAAATATAATAATGTTACCAAAAAACCACTTATAAAGAAAAATGTATCAACGGAAAATGTGGCATTGCCAACAATTTGATACCAAGGTGAACGTTCGACCATGATGCGTCTGAACTATGAATACGAATTGAAATAGAAATAGAAATTATAAAAATAGTTAAATATTTGTGATGTCAAAGCCAGATAGTTAGAATCAAAATAAAATTGAACAAAAATAGAAATCCTTTGCGTACAAGGTCATTTTATGTTTATTTTGTGTATAAGGAAATGTTGTTGTGTTTTACCGGAAACGGAAATCTATTTCTGTTCTTAGAAAATACAATTTATTATCGTTTTTTTTTTTTTTTTTTTGTCTATTTACTCGATTTTCTCCAATATTAAACATTTGCAAGTATGTGTGCACCATTATGGTCCATAAAACGGAGATGACGCGTAAACCATGAACACAGGATGTTTGTGTCTGTAACAGAGAGAGAGAGAGAGAGCGAGAGAGAAGGATGAAAAGAATAATTGTTTTCGAAGAAAAGATAATTGATAAAAGTTTTATCAATTATTTTTTTTATCATAAAACACATACATACGTTTATTTTTTAAATAAATTAAATGAAGATACTATATATACATATCTATAGCCTATTCTATAGATTAGTCTGTAGACTGATCTGTAAATTAGTTTATATACTAGTCTATAGACTGATCTATTGACTAGTCAATATACTGTTTTATCGACTAGTCTAAAGACTAATCTATAAACCGGACTAAAGACTGATCTATAGACTAGTGTAAAGACTGTTCTATAGATTGATCTATAAACTGGGGTATAGATTGATCTATGAATTAGTCTATAGACGGATCTATAGACTGATCTATAGATTGGTCTATAGACTGATCTATAGACTGGTCTATAGACTGATCTATAGACTGGTCTATAGACTGATCTATAGACTGGTCTATAGACTGATCTATATACTGGTCTATAGACTGATCTATAGAATGGTCTGTAGAATGATCTATAGACTAGTCTATAGAATGATCTATAGGCTAGTGTATAGACTGATCTATAGACCGATCTATAGACTAGTCTATAGACTGATCTATAGATTAGTACATAGACTGATCTATAAACCGGACTAAAGACTAATTTATAGACTAGTGTAAAGGCTGTTCTATAGATTGATCTATATACTGGTCTATAGATATTAGTCTATAGATTGATCTATAGACTGATCTATAGATTGATCTATAGACTGATCTATAGATTGGTCTATAGACTGATCTATAGACTGATCTATAGACTGGTCTATAGACTGGTCTATAGACTGATCTATAGACTGGTCTATAGACTGATCTATATACTGGTCTATAGACTGATCTATAGAATGGTCTATAGAATGATCTATAGACTAGTCTATAGAATGATCTATAGGCTAGTGTATAGACTGATCTATAGACCGATCTATAGACTAGTCTATAGACTGATCTATAGATTAGTACATAGACTGATCTATAAACCGGACTAAAGACTGATCTATAGACTAGTGTAAAGACTGTTCTATAGATTGATCTATAAACTGGGGTATAGATTGATCTATGAATTAGTCTATAGACGGATCTATAGACTGATCTATAGATTGGTCTATAGACTGATCTATATACTGGTCTATAGACTGATCTATAGAATGGTCTATAGGCTGATCTATAGAATAGTCTATAGAATGATCTATAGACTAGTCTATAGAATGATCTATAGGCTAGTGTATAGACTGATCTATAGACCGATCTATAGACTAGTCTATAGACTGATCTATAGATTAGTACATAGACTGATCTATAAACCGGACTAAAGACTAATTTATAGACTAGTGTAAAGGCTGTTCTATAGATTGATCTATATACTGGTCTATAGATATTAGTCTATAGATTGATCTATAGACTGATCTATAGATTGATCTATAGACTGATCTATAGATTGATCTATAGACTGATCTATAGATTGGTCTATAGACTGATCTATAGACTGATCTATAGACTGGTCTATAGACTGGTCTATAGACTGATCTATAGACTGACCTATAGACTGGTCTATAGACTGATCTATAGACTAGTCTATAGAATGATCTATAGACTAGTGTATAGAATGATCTGTAGACTAGTCTATAGAATGATCAAGAGGCTAGTGTATAGACTGATCTATAGACAGATCTATAGACTAGTCTATAGACTGATCTATAGATTAGTACATAGACTGATCTATAAACCGGACTAAAGACTAATTTATAGACTAGTGTTAAGACTGTTCTATAGATTGATCTATAAACTGGGGTATATATTGATCTATAAATCAGTCTACAGATTGATCTATAGACGGATCTATAGACCGATCTATAGACTGGTCTATAGACTGATCTATAGACTGGTCTATAGTCTGGTCTATAGACTGATCTATAGACTGACCTATAGACTGGTCTATAGACTGATCTATAGACTAGTCTATAGAATGATCTATAGACTAGTGTATAGAGTGATCTATAGACTAGTCTATAGAATGATCTAGAGGCTAGTGTATAGACTGATCTATAGACTAGTCTATAGACTGATCTATAGATTAGTACATAGACTGATCTATAAACCAGACTAAATACTAATTTATAGACTAGTGTAAAGACTGTTCTATAGATTGATCTATAAATCGGTCTATAGATTGATCTATAAATCAGTCTATAGATTGATCTATAAATCAGTATATATATTGATCTATAGACTGTTCTATAGACTGATCTATAGACTGTTCTATATTCTGGTCTATAGACTAATCAGACTGGTCTACAGGCTGGTCTATAAACTAATCTATAGACTAATCTATAGACTCATGTTTAGACTGGTCTGTGGATTAATCTATTGACTGGTCTATAGATTGATCTATAGACTAGTCTATAGAATGATCTATAGATTAGTCTATAAAATGATCTATAGGATAGTGTATAGAATGATATAGAGACTAGTCTATAGACAAGATCTATATATTAATCTATAGACAGATATATAGCCTGTTCAATAGACAAGTCTAGAGACTGGTCTGTAGACAGGTATATAGACTGATCTACAGACTTGTTTATAGACCGTTCTATAGACAAATCTATAGACCATTCTACAGATTGGTCTATAGTCTATTCTATAAATTGATCTATAGACTGATTAAAGACTGATCTATAGATTAATCTATAGCCTGATCTATAGCCTGTTCAATAGACAAGTCTAGAGACTGATCTGCATATAGGTATATAGACTGATCTACAGACTTGTTGATAGACCGTTCTAGAGACAAATATATAGACTATTGTACAGATTGGGCTATAGTCTCTTCTATAAATTGATCTATAGACTTGACTAGTCTATAGACTGGTCTCTAAACTAGTCTTTAGACTATTCTATAGACTGGTCTATAGAGTGATCTGAAGACTGGTATATAGACTGATCTATAGATTGATCTATAGACTAGTCTATAGACTGATCAATAGAATAGTCTGATCTATAGGTTGATCTATGGACTGGTCTATAGATTTGTTTATGGACTGGTCTATAGACTAATCTTAAGATTGATCTATAGACTAATCTATAAACTTGTCTATAGAATAGTCTGTTGACTGATCTGGTCTTTACTCATATCTATAGACTGATCTATAGACTATTTTCTTAACTGATGTATAGACTATTCTATAGACTATTCTATATAGACTGATCTATAGACTAGTCTATAGACTGATCTGTGGACTAGTCTATACAGTGATCACTAGTCTATACAGTATTCACTAGTCTATAGACTGATCTATAGATTAGTGTATGCACTGATATATAGACTGATCTATTTATTATAGATCTTCGGTTATAAATCTTATTATGACTTTGAACTCACCTCTTTCTGTTGATCTATACTCAAAATAGTGCTGGCATTAGTTTGAAAGGCAAAACACAATAGCAGTTGTTCATGAAGACCTGCAATGAAAATACATTAACATTGCAAAGCCATTTGACTTAAACTTTCTTCAAACTTACCCAAAGGCTGCTTTGTCTCATACGTGCCGCCCGCTGCCGCATTATTTGTAGTCTCTATACGATATTCCACATCTTGAGCATGACTCGAGCAACCATTTCCATTCGTATTCATATCCTGTGGCATATTGTATTGTGTTTGAGAACTGGAAGATTTCTTGCCATTCACTTCTGTTTCCATTTCCACAACATTATTGTTCTCATTTAGATTGGACATTTGATATAATTCAAAGGTTTTGCCATTATCACTGGTTATATGATGGATTACAGGCTGCTCTATTTTAGAACCGCTAATTACCGCTATGGGAGCTTGATTTATTTGACTCTGTGTAAGTTTAGACTGAAACCAAGTGGCCGCTATTACCAGTAGTATCAATGTTAGCAAAAAACTGGCAAATATTTGAAAACGTAATTCCCGCCAATAACTGTATATACCCGGCACTGTGCGTACTCTTAAGATTTTCACTTGTGCCAACTGAGAGCTATTTAAAGCGATCAGCATTTGCGCATGAGGATCCATTTCAAGAATGTGTTGTACATCGAGGGCAGTACAGGATTTGGGTAAACACTCGCCTATTTGCAAATTAAATTGCAAAAGTTCAGGCAAAGCTAAATTGAAGGTCACTACCGCGGTGTAGAACTCAAATTCGAAATGTTTACGTTTCTCGGGATCTAGCTGGCGATTGAGTTCATAGCAGTTTTGTTTTTGACCCAACCATTTGTCGTTGCCAAAGAATAACTGACCTCTATAGCGACCGGACGAATCATAGGCTAAAGTGGGTGGATACAAATTGCTTATTTATTGTTCATAAAATTTATTTGCTTTTATTTATTGTTATAAATTTAAATTTGTTTAACAATTTTTTTTATAAAATTTCTACATCATTGATTGATGTTTCCAAGAAAAACAAGAATTGGAGCCATTTCGATTGAATTTAGTGAAGCATTAAAATGGTTTTTTAACCCTGAATTGTTAATTGACCGTTAAATTCATTGTTTGTTAAATTTATTATTTGTCTAGATTACTGTCCCCTTCTCTTGTCCTTTTCTTCTACCATAAATTTGAAAAATTTATTTTCAAATTCATTGTCGTTTTATATTTTGTAAAGATTTTTATTCCACACAATTCAATTATTAATCAATTGGAAAACATGCATAATCATGTTTTATGACTATAGACAGATACAAAATGTTCTATTGAATTTTTCATCATAAATCAACTATTAGAGAAAAATAAAATAATAGACAATGATTTATGAAATTATTGCCAAAAAAGGAAGCCTTGGTTTGGTAATGGCCAACGGAAGTATGAACATTTGAAATTTTATTGATGTAGTCACATTTTATTCAATCAATCATGATAATGAGCCAAGAAGTTTTGAAAAACAACATTTAATAACAATAATAAGAATTGACAATATTAAAAGCCGATTAAATAAATTGTATTTAACAAAATATACTCTAATCTATAAGACGGGCTAGAGTCTAGTCTATTGTCAGTAGTTTCTTGTCAAAACTATCGACTGATAGTCTAGTCTATAATATAGTCTATAGTCTAGTCTATAGTTTAGTCCATAGTCTAGTCTATTGACTAGTCTATAGTCTAGTCTATAGTCTAGTCTATTGTCTAGTCTATAGTCTAGTCTATAGTCTACTCTATAGTCTAGTCTATAGTCTAGTCTATAGTCTAGTCCATAGTCTACTCTATAGTCTAGTCTATAGTCTAGTCTATAGTCTAGTCCATAGTCTACTCTATAGTCTAGTCTATAGTCGAGTCTATAGTCTAGTCCATAGTCTAGTCCATAGTCTAGTCCATAGTCTAGTCCATAGTCTAGTCTATAGTCTAGTCCATAGACTAGTCTATAGTCTAGTCTATAGTCTAGTCCATAGTCTAGTCTATAGTGTAGTCTATAGTGTAGTCTATAGTCTAGTCTATAGTGTAGTCTATAGTGTAGTCTATAGTCTAGTCTATAGTCTAGTCTATAGTGTAGTCTATAGTCTAGTCCATAGTCTAGTCTATAGTCTAGTCTATAGTCTAGTCTATAGTCTAGTCTATAGTCTAGTCCATAGTCTAGTCTATAGTCTAGTCTATAGTCTAGTCTATAGTCTAGTCTATAGTATAGTCTTTAGTCTAGTCTATAGTATAGTCTAGTCTATAGTCTAGTCTATAGTCTAGTCTATAGTCTAGTCTATAGTCTATAGTCTAGTCTATAGTCTAGTCTATAGTCTAGTCTATAGTCTAGTCTATAGTCTAGTCTATAGTCTAGTCTATAGTCTATAGTCTAGTCTATAGTCTAGTCTATAGTCTAGTCTATAGTCTAGTCTATAGTCTAGTCTATAGTCTAGTCTATAGTCTAGTCTATAGTCTAGTCTATAGTCTAGTCTATAGTCTAGTCTATAGTCTAGTCTATAGTCTAGTCTATAGTCTAGTCTATAGTCTAGTCTATAGTCTAGTCTATAGTCTATAGTCTAGTCTATAGTCTAGTCTATAGTCTAGTCTATAGTCTATCTATAGTGTATATAGTCTAGTCTATAGTCTAGTCTATAGTCTAGTCTAGTCTAGTCTATAGTCTAGTCTATAGTCTAGTCTATAGTCTAGTCTATAGTCTAGTCTATAGTCTAGTCTATAGTCTAGTCTATAGTCTAGTCTATAGTCTAGTCTATAGTCTAGTCTATAGTCTAGTCTATAGTCTAGTCTATAGTCTAGTCTATAGTCTAGTCTATAGTCTAGTCTATAGTCTAGTCTATAGTCTAGTCTATAGTCTAGTCTATAGTCTAGTCTATAGTCTAGTCTATAGTCTAGTCTATAGTCTAGTCTATAGTCTAGTCTATAGTCTAGTCTATAGTCTAGTCTATAGTCTAGTCTATAGTCTAGTCTATAGTCTAGTCTATAGTCTAGTCTATAGTCTAGTCTATAGTCTAGTCTATAGTCTAGTCTATAGTCTAGTCTATAGTCTAGTCTATAGTCTAGTCTATAGTCTAGTCTATAGTCTAGTCTATAGTCTAGTCTATAGTCTAGTCTATAGTCTAGTCTATAGTCTAGTCTATAGTCTAGTCTATAGTCTAGTCTATAGTCTAGTCTATAGTCTAGTCTATAGTCTAGTCTATAGTCTAGTCTATAGTCTAGTCTATAGTCTAGTCTATAGTCTAGTCTATAGTCTAGTCTATCGTCTAGTCTATAGTCTAGTCTATAGTCTAGTCTATAGTCTAGTCGATAGTCTAGTCTATAGTCTAGTCTATAGTCTAGTCTATAGTCTAGTCTATAGTCTAGTCTATAGTCTAGTCTATAGTCTAGTCTATAGTCTAGTCTATAGTCTAGTCTATAGTCTAGTCTATAGTCTAGTCTATAGTCTAGTCTATAGTCTAGTCTATAGTCTAGTCTATAGTCTAGTCAATAGTCTAGTCTATAGTCTAGTCTATAGTCTAGTCTATAGTCTAGTCTATAGTCTAGTCTATAGTCTAGTCTATAGTCTAGTCTATAGTCGTCTATAGTCTAGTCTATAGTCTAGTCTATAGTCTAGTCATAGCCAGTCTATAGTCTAGTCTATAGTCTAGTCTATAGTCTAGTCTATAGTCTAGTCTATAGTCTAGTCTAGTCTAGTCTATAGTCTAGTCTATAGTTAGTCTATGTCTAGTCTATAGTCTAGTCTATAGTCTAGTATATAGTCTAGTCTAGTCTAGTCTATAGTCAGTCTATAGTTAGTCTATAGTCTAGTCTATAGTCCAGTCTATAGTCTAGTCTATAGTCTAGTCTATAGTCTAGTCTATAGTCTAGTCTAGTCTAGTCTATAGTCTAGTCTAGTCTATAGTCTAGTCTAGTCTAGTCTAGTCTAGTCTAGTAGTCTAGCTAGTCTAGTCTAGTCTAGACTAGTCTAGTCTAGTCTAGTCTATAGTAGTCTAGTCTATAGTCTAGTCTAGTCTATAGTCTAGTCTAGTCTAGTCTATAGTCTAGTCTAGTCTATAGTCTAGTCTATAGTCTAGTCTATAGTCTAGTCTATTGTCTAGTCTATAGTCTAGTCTATAGTCTACTCTATAGTCTAGTCTATAGTCTAGTCTATAGTCTAGTCTATAGTCTAGTCTATAGTCTAGTCTATAGTCTAGTCCATAGTCTACTCTATAGTCTAGTCTATAGTCTAGTCCATAGTCTAGTCCATAGTCTAGTCTATAGTCTAGTCTATAGTCTAGTCTATAGTCTAGTCCATAGTCTACTCTATAGTCTAGTCTATAGTCGAGTCTATAGTCTAGTCCATAGTCTAGTCTATAGTCTAGTCTATAGTCTAGTCCATAGTCTAGTCTATAGTGTAGTCTATAGTCTAGTCCATAGTCTAGTCTATAGTCTAGTCTATAGTCTAGTCTATAGTCTAGACTATGGACTAGACTATAGACTAGACTATAGACTAGACTATGGACTAGACTATAGACTAGACTATAGACTAGACTATAGACTAGACTATAGACTAGACTACAGACTAGACTATAGACTAGACTATAGACTAGACTATAGTCTATAGTCTAGTCTAGTCTAGTCTAGTCTAGTCTAGTCTAGTCTAGTCTAGTCTAGTCTAGTAGTCTAGTCTAGTCTAGTCTAGTCTAGTCTAGTCTAGTCTATTCTAGTCTATAGTCTAGTCTAGTCTAGTCTATAGTCTAGTCTAGTCTAGTCTAGTCTATAGTCTAGTCCATAGTCTAGTCTAGTCTAGTCTAGTCTAGTCTAGTCTAGTCTATAGTCTAGTCTATAGTCTAGTCTATAGTCTAGTCTATAGTCTAGTCTATAGTCTAGTCTATAGTCTAGTCTATAGTCTAGTCTATAGTCTAGTCTATAGTCAAGTCTATAGTCTAGTCTATAGTCTAGTCTATAGTCTAGTCTATAGTCTAGTCTATAGTCTAGTCTATAGTCTAGTCTATAGTTTAGTCTATAGTCTAGTCTATAGTTTAGTCTATAGTCTAGTCTATAGTCTAGTCTATAGTCTAGTCTATAGTCTAGTCTATAGTCTAGTCTATAGTCTAGTCTATAGTCTAGTCTATAGTCTAGTCTGTAGTCTAGTCTATAGTCTAGTCTATAGTCTAGTCTATAGTATAGTCTATAGTCTAGTCTATAGTCTATAGTCTAGTCTATAGTCTAGTCTATAGTCTAGTCTAGTCTTCTATAGTCTAGTCTATAGTCTAGTCTATAGTCTAGTCTATAGTCAAGTCTATAGTCTAGTCTATAGTCTAGTCTATAGTCTAGTCTATAGTCTAGTCTGTAGTCTAGTCTATAGTCTAGTCTATAGTCTAGTCTATAGTATAGTCTATAGTCTAGTCTATAGTCTAGTCTATAGTCTAGTCTATAGTCTAGTCTATAGTCTAGTATATAGTCTAGTCTATAGTCTAGTATATAGTCTAGTCTATAGTCTAGTCTATAGTCTAGTCTATAGTCTAGTCCATAGTCTAGTCTATAGTCTAGTCTATAGTCTAGTTTATAGTCTAGTCTATAGTCTAGTCTAGTCTATAGTCTAGTTTATAGTCTAGATCATAGTCTAGTCTATGACCTACTTTATAGCATAGTCTTCAGTGCAATCTATGATCTAGTCTAGTTTTAGTCTAGTCTATAGTCTGAAATCTAGCCTACGGTCTAATCTATATTCTAGTATATAGACTAGACTATAGTCTAGTATATAGACTAGTCTATAGTCTAGTGTATAGACTAGTCTATAGTCTAGTGTATAGACTAGTCTATAGTTTAGTATATAGACTAGTCTATAGTCTAGTATGTAGACTAGTCTATAGTCTAGTCTATAGACTATTCTATAGTCTAGGCTATGGTCTAGTCTATATACTAGTCTATAGTCTCGTCTACAGTCTCGTCTATAGTCTAGTCTGTTGTATAGATTATAGTCTAGTCTATAGTCTAGTATATAGACTAGTCTTTAGCAGTCTATAGTCTATTCTAGACATTGTTCTTTAATCTAGTCTTAGTCTGATTTATCGTCTAATCTATGTTGTGAGCTCCAGTCTTTACGTATTGCCTTGTTTAAAACCATACCTACATACTTTCTGGTCTAAAGAAAATATAAAATTAAATTTTCTACTCACCCCTTTGTGCCCAATGATAGTTTCCATGCAGCGCTGTCAAATAGGCCTGCAATTCGAGACCGCAACCGGTAGAAACTTTATTTCTTATATCCGAAGGCTGCCAATAGAAATGATCATACAAATTTGTTAAGATCTGAAAAACATTAGCCATTTGACGACTCTCTGCTGTAGCATTGTGCTCGGTAGTATCAGGAGGCGTTAAATAATGATCTAAACTGTTGTGATTATTTAAGCCCTTATGCAAGTCCTCGTGCTTTAGCAACTCACGGCCTTTTTTAATAGATTTTGATTTCATTATCTTGAATATATGAGGACTAACAGTGACCACATAGGAGGAGGGTAAGGTAGAGGGAGTCAGAATCGCTGTTGTGCTAGAAATGGAGCTGGGAGAAGAAGATTTTATGGCAGACTCCATAGTGCTGGCTACAAAGTCCACTTGGACATTTAAATCGTCTTGTAGGGAATCTGAATCGGGAGTCTTTATTATCTCCGAATAGGTTAAGGTGGAAACATCTGCTATAGTGGGGGCATCCTTTAACAATAGTTTCTCTTCATTGCTTAAATCTTTTTTCTTATAGGCCTCATGTTCCAAATCCTCTAAGTCACCTAAGTTGAAATCAAAGATAACAGGATGTAGATCCAAGTCTTTAACGGGTTTAGATTTCTCGTATATAGAAGAAGATTTTTCCAAGGGTGTGTAAGGTTTCTTTTTTACAGGCTTTAGAGGTAATACTTCCGGATTTAAGGGTTTATCTTTTTTGGTAGAAAACCCCTCCTCATGGACCTCATGCAAGATGGTAATATTGCTAGTGGAGGCCAATGTTTCGGGGATTAAAGTTGAGTTTAGTAATTCATTGGCCTGTGAAGAGGGTGTGTGAAACAGCAATATGTTGAGGGCTAGCGTTAGGGCCAGCATAGGACGTTTGGGATTTTTGAAGAACATTTTTTTAACTTTCTTTTAAATACTTTTCTAGACCCTGTCGTATGTTTTTGTAATTTATTTTTGTTTTTGTATTATTTTAATAAAGTTTTATTTTATTTTGAATTATTTCTTAAAAAAATTTGTTAAATTTTTAAAGTTCTTATTATAAAGTAGAAACATTTTCTGAAAGGTTGATATCTAGGATAATGGATATTCTCAGTTGTAAATACATTTAACAGGATTCTGAAATTAAAAAATGTTTATATGTTTTTATCCACTTTTCCAGTTTATTCTTTATTTTTTCTTTTATTGTATTTATTTTTCATTTAATTTGGATTTCCATTTAATTTATTTACATTTAAGTTAAATATCTTTTAATTCCCCTGTTCAAACACATTTTTTAATTTATTTGTTTATTTAACTTTTTTTTTGTTAAATTTATTTATTTATTTCATTTCCTTGTTTATATTTGTTTTCGTGATTTATTTTTGGAGGAAAACATTTACCAGTTTTTTATTTTGGTACGAGTATTTTTTCTCTGCATTTAATCAGGTCTTTATCATCATGCAATAATTGTGTAGAGGGGATGCTACAGTTAAATAGTAGGTCTATAGACTAGACTACAGACTAGACAATAGACTAGACTACACTCTATACTAGACTATAGACTAGACTATAGACTAGACTATAGACTAGCCTATAGACTAGACTATAGACTAGACTATAGACTAGACTATAGACTAGACTATAGACTAGACTATAGACTAGACTATAGACTATAGACTAGACTATAGACTAGACTATAGACTAGACTATAGACTAGACTATAGACTAGACTATAGACTAGACTATAGACTAGACTATAGACTAGACTATAGACTAGACTATAGACTAGACTATAGACTAGACTATAGACCAGACTATAGACTAGACTATAGACTAGACTATAGACTAGACTATAGACTAGCCTATAAACTAGACTATAGACTAGACTATAGACTAGACTATAGACTAGACTATAGACTAGACTATAGACTAGACTATTGACTAGACTATAGACTAGACTATAGACTAGACTATAGACTAGACTATAGACTAGACTATAGACTAGACTATAGACTAGACTATAGACTAGACTGTAGACTAGACTATAGACTAGACTATAGACTAGACTGTAGACTAGACTATAGACTAGACTATAGGACTAGACTATAGACTAGACTATAGACTAGACTATAGACTAGACTATAGACTAGACTATAGACTAGACTATAGACTAGACTATAGACTAGACTATAGACTAGACTATAGACTAGGACTATAGACTAGACTATAGACTAGACTATAGACTAGACTATAGACTAGACTATAGACTAGACTATAGACTAGACTATAGACTAGACTTATAGGACTAGACTATAGACTAGACTATAGACTAGACTATAGACTAGACTATAGACTAGACTATAGACTAGACTATAGACTAGACTATAGACTAGACTATAGACTAGACTATAGACTAGACTATAGACTAGACTATAGACTAGACTATAGACTAGACTATAGACTAGACTATAGACTAGACTATAGACTAGACTATAGACTAGACTATAGACTAGACTATAGACTAGACTATAGACTAGACTATAGACTAGACTATAGACTAGACTATAGACTAGACTATAGACTAGACTATAGACTAGACTATAGACTAGACTATAGACTATACTATAGACTAGACTATAGACTAGACTATAGACTAGACTATAGACTAGACTAGACTATAGACTAGACTATACTAGACTAGACTATATACTAGACTATAGACTAGACTATAGACTAGACTATAGACTAGACTAGACTAGACTATAGACTAGACTATAGACTAGACTATACTAGACTATAGACTAGACTATAGACTAGACTAAACTATAGACTAGACTATCTAGACTATAGACTAAACCGTAGACTAGACTGTAGACTAGACCTTAGACTAGACCATATACTAGTAATACTATACTAGAGACTAGACTGTAGACTAGACTATAGACTAGACTATAGACTAGATTGTAGACTAGACCATAGACTATACTATAGACTAGACTATAGACTATACTATAGACTAGACTATAGAGGAGACTATAGACTAGACTATAGACTAGACTATAGACTAGACTATAGACTAGACTATAGACTAGACTATAGACTAGACTATAGACTAGACTATAGACTAGACTATAGACTAGACTATAGACTAGACTATAGACTAGACTATAGACTAGACTATAGACTAGACTATAGACTAGACTATAGACTAGACTATAGACTAGACTATAGACTAGACTATAGACTAGACTATAGACTAGACTATAGACTAGACTATAGACTAGACTATAGACTAGACTATAGACTAGACTATAGACTAGACTATAGACTAGACTATAGACTAGACTATAGACTAGACTATAGACTAGACTATAGACTAGACTATAGACTAGACTATAGACTAGACTATATTCTAGACTATAGACTAGACTATAGACTAGACTAGACTAGACTATAGACTAGATTATAGACTAGACTATATACTAGACTATAGACTAGACTATAGACTAGACTATAGACTAGACTATAGACTAGACTACTATAGACTAGACTAGACTATAGACTAGACTATAGACTAGACTATAGACTAGACTATAGACTAGACTATAGACTAGACTATAGATTAGACTATAGACTAACTATAGACTAGACTATAAACTAGAATATAGACTAGACTATAGACTATACTGTAGACTAGGCTCTAGACTAGACTATAGACTAGACTATACTATACTATAGACTATAACTAGACTGTAGACTAGACTATAGACTAGACTATAGACTAGACTATAGACTAGACTATAGACTAGACTATAGCCTAGACTATAGACTAGACTATAGACTAGACTATAGACTAGACTATAGACTAGACTATAGACTAGACTATAGACTAGACTATAGACTAGACTATAGATTAGACTATAGACTAGACTATAGACTAGACTATAGACTAGACTATAGACTAGACTATAGACTAGACTATAGACTAGACTATAGACTAGACTATAGACTAGACTATAGACTAGACTATAGACTAGACTATAGACTAGACTATAGACTAGACTATAGACTAGACTATAGACTAGACTATAGACTAGACTATAGACTAGACTATAGACTAGACTATAGACTAGACTATAAACTAGAATATAGGCTAGACTATAGACTATACTGTGGACTAGACGCTAGACTAGACTATAGACTAGAATATAGACTAGACTATAGACTATACTGTGGACTAGATTCTAGACTAGACTATAGACTAGACTATAGACTATACTATAGACTAGACTATAGACTAGACTTAGACTAGACTATAGCCTAGACTATAGCCTAGACTATAGACTAGACTATAGACTAGACTATAGACTAGACTATAGACTAGACTATAGACTAGACTAGACTATAGACTAGACTATAGACTAGACTATAGACTAGACTATAGACTTGACTATAGACTAGACTATAGACTAGACTATAGACTAGACTATAGACTTGACTATAGACTAGACTATAGACTAGACTATAGACTAGACGATAGACTAGACGATAGACTAGACTATAGACTAGACTATAGACTAGACTATAGACTAGACTATAGACTAAACTATAGACTAGACTATAGACTAGTTCAAAGTCTGTTCTCTAGTCTAATCTGAAGTTTAATATCTAGTCTAATCTAATATGAAGTCTAATATATAGCCTATAGACTATTCTAGTCTAGAATATATCCGACTACAGTCTGAATTATAGTCTCAACTATAGTCTGATCGATACCTTTGTCTGCAGCATATTTATACTTGCTGTAGTGTGCCCCACCACTGACATCACTCACACACATTTCTTGCCCATGCCTCTCCACTCACACCATCTTAGGTAGGTAGGTAGGTAGGTTGATAGGAGGATGTATACTACATCAAATCCGAAGAAATACACCTAGGCCACTATCGGGCCTGTTGTGCGCTCCAATTCAAGAAAAAAAAAAAAAAAAAAAAAAAAAAAAAAAAAAAAAAAAAAATTGTTCACTGAATGTATTATTTTTCCATGTTCAGAAACTCAGTTTCCTGGACGTAATTCCTAAGAATCTTCCAATCGGTGTTGGTTAAGAATGTTATTTCTGGAATAACATCACTTCCAAGATACTTGGATCTAACTTCGACGAATGCCTGACAATGGCAAAGAAAGTGCTCCAGAGTTTCACTGTCCTCTCCACATGCTCTACATTCGTCTGAATTCGCACGTCCAATTTTGTATAGATGTGCTCGTAATCCTGTGTGTCCACTGAGAATACGTACCATCATACTAACCTCAGACTTGCTCATTTTGAGAAGATTTCTCGTCTTGCTCTCATCAGGGTCACCCCATAGAATCTTTGTGGTTCTACCCACCGTTTCATTATTCCAAGAGGCCTTATGGGATTCTCTCATCCATATTTTTAATTCAGCTTTTGTTGCGTCGAATGGTTTTGCGTTTGTCAGGTTAACTACATCGAGCTCCCTTCCCTTTAAAGCTATTACATTCGCCCTTTCGTTGCCGGCTACTCCCGAGTGGCCTGGTACCCATATGATGTGAACCTTACCTCTGGGAGAGTATTCAGTTAAAGCTTTCTTACAATCCAATACGGTCTTAGATTTAATTCTATCACCTGATATCGCACAAATTGCCTTCTGGCTGTCGGTAAATATATTAAGCCCTGTGGGCGCCATATTTATTCGAATCCAATTTACACATTCCGTTATTGCTCGTACTTCTGCCTGGAAGCTTGTGTTATGATTAGGTAAACGGTGGTATATTTCTGTTTCTGGGTCTTCAATATAGAACCCCAGACCCACTTTGTCCCCTAATTTAGAGCCATCCGTGTAGCAACGGATTCCTACTGGTATTTGCTCTAATGTTCCGCTTGACCAAGACATTCTATCTGGGATTAGCGTTTCAAAGTTTCCGACATATTCAGTGTCTGGTATGCGATCAGGCACGTCCGATGAATGTGTATAACCTTCCAATGTGTCCAGTATACATTGATGACGTGTCCTATAACCGTTTTTGGCCAGTTCGCCTAAAGTAAAGAGCCGTTCGGCTGTAAGCGCCGCCTCATATCTTATATATGTTTCAATGGGTGGAATATCTAGCAACGTTTCCAGGGCCTTGGTTGAAGTAGTACACATGGCACCACTTATACCCAAGCAGCATGTACGCTGAACTCCCTGTAGTAGTTTGATATTACACTTTTTGTCCAAAGCAGTCCACCAGATTATTGAAGCATAAGCTAGAATTGGTCTAATTACACTTTTATAAAGCCAATTTGTCATAGTAGGACTAAGACCCCATTTCATGCCTATGGTTCTCCTACATATCGCCCAGCACCGATGTGCCTTGTTGATCCTATCCTCTATGTGGTGTCTCCATTTTAATTTCCGGTCAAGTATTACACCTAAGTACTTAACTTTGTCTGTCACCGGTATCTTCTTGCCCAAGAAGCAAGGTTCAGTATATGTAGAAATTTTTGTCTTTCTTGTGAAAAGACAGATTTCCGTCTTTGCCGGGTTAACATTGAGGCCTCTCGGTTGAGCCCAGCTCAAGGCCGTATTCAGAGCCTCCTCAGCTCTTCTACACAAGTAATTTGGATCCTTTCCCTTTAAAAGTATTACGACATCGTCTGCATAGCAGACAGGTCTAAGTCCTTTCTCGGTTAGGGTCCTTAGGAGGCTATTAATCGTGGTGACCCAGAGTAAAGGTGACAAAATGCCACCCTGTGGTATACCGCGAAATACCTTTTTCCTGATAGTTATATCGTACATCTCGCAGCTTATCCATCTGTTCCTTAGCATGTAGTTGATCCAGTTACGGAGCACCCGGTCAACATAAAACTGGTCTAGGGATTGGATAAGGGTATCAGTGTGCACGTTATTGAAAGCGCCTTCGATGTCAATGCATACTGCCAGTGTATACAGTTTGCTATCGAAAGATTCACTTATGTAGTGGACAACTTCATTTAAAGCGGTCTCCACCGATCGTCCCTTTACATAAGCATGCTGCTTATATTTAAGGTCATTGTATGGTATGCTGCTTTTAACCATGCTATCGACTATCCGTTCCAAGATTTTAAGTAGGAAGGACGTAAGACTTATCGGTCGATAGGACTTAGGTGTCGCATAGCTAGGTTTCCCTGGTTTGGGTATAAATATTACCCTTGCATCCTGCCATTTAACTGGGGTATATGCCAATTTTAAGCATGCAGTGAATATCTGTGACAGATGTACGGAAACCAGTCCCGCCTCCATCTGCAAAAGTGCCGGGAAAATTCCATCCGGCCCTGCAGCTTTATAGGGAGCAAAGCTCTTGATTGCCCCTTTAACCATGTCAGTTGTAATAACTATTTCCGTGTTACCCTCCCCTTCCTCCATTATCGGTTCATCTATGTTATTCGATATACCGGGTGGGAAATGAGAATCCATTAGGAGTTTCATTGTCTCCTCCATATCCTCAAGCCTCCTGCCCGTGTCATCGATCATAGATTCCGGTTGGACATGAGTTTTGGATAGGAATTTTTTTATCTTCGATACCTCATTTACGCTATCTACCTGTTCACAGAAAAGTTTCCAGGAGTCTCGTTTGGCTCTTCGAACGATTTTCTTATATTCACCAAGTTTATTACGATACTCATCCCAGTATACTGCGGTCTTTTTACGCCGTGCCCGGTTAAATAGTTTGCTAAGAGTCTTCCCAAGGTTCCGGATCTCCCCAGTTACCCAGGGTTTTTCCTGGGCAGATCTCCGCTCTCGCAGAGGGCAGCTGTCCTCGAACGATTCAACCAGGGCACTTGTGAACGTTTCCACTTTGGCATCTATATCCTCTTTATTTCGACATTGAAAAGTGTCCTGACCTAAACGGTTCTTTAGTAAGGCCCCGAACATTGTCCAATTAGTTTTAGACTTATTCCGAAACTTTATCGGCTTTGGTGGTGGCCTTAGTATTTTGAATCTTATGTACCGATGATCAGAAAAGGAGTGCTCGTCCGAAACTCTCCAATCCTGAATTTCGTTTATAAGCTCTTCTGAACATATAGTTATATCTAATACTTCTTCTCTGATTCTATTGACGAAGGTAGCTTTATTACCTAAGTTCAATGTTATCAAGTCTTTAGTATTAAAGAAATCCATGAGGGCTTGTCCCCTGCGATTGGTGTTTGTACTACCCCAAGCTACATGATGCGAGTTGGCATCACAACCTATTACAATTTTCTTATTTTTCCTTTGTGCCTCTTCAACCAGTTTCATCAGATCCGACGTTGGTGGTAGGGTCGGAGAATCGAAAGGCAGGTAAATAGATGCAAGGTATATGTTGCCTCGACCTTGCTTCAGCACCGTTGCATCCGATGTTGATAATCCTGTTGAGAGGAGAAAACATAAGTTCTTGTGACATAAGATACATGTTCTCGGGCGAGATCCTGTATCAGCGTAGAAAAGTTGGAAATTTACGTGATTTAATCCAGAAACCTTGTTGCGAATCGTCCAAGGTTCCTGGATTAAAGCTATATGTATTTTACCTGTGTTGATTTTAGCCATCAGAGCGTTGGTAGCTGTCTCGCTCCGATGGAGGTTTATTTGGATAACCTCAATCATGGTCATCCATTAAACTGTCTTCCAGCGAGTTGGTGGTCACCTCCTCGCTCTTTGGATTTGACTCCTCCGGATAGCCTGAAGTGGCTATTAATGCAGTGAGTACTGTTGATGGCACTGCGGTGTCCTTATCAGGCATAGGAATAGCAGTATTTTTAATAGACACATTCCCAATTCTGGAGAGCATTGCTGTTCTGTCTTCTGGCGGGTGAGTGATTTCCTCCTCGCTTTTAGGATTTGACTCCTCAACATTGCTAGTACTTGCTAATGATGCTTTGGGTACTGTCTTAGGTGTTTTAGTGTCCTTGTCGGGGCCGGTTTTGACAGCCCTTTCAATCGGCGCCTTCCCAATTTTGGAAAGGGCAACTACACTTTCTTCTGGCGAGTTAATGGTAAATTCCTCGATTTTAGGATTTGACTCCTCAACGTTATCAGTAGTGGATACTGTGGTCTTAGGTTTTTTAGTGTCCTTTTCGAGGCTTGTTGTAACAGCCCTTCCAATCGGCACCTTCCCAATTTTGAATATGACAGATTTAGAGGCGAAGTAAGCCCTACCTTTATTCTTGGCAAGACTAGCCATGGATTTCTGGTCGATACCTATTACAAATAAAGTTCCCTCAGGTTCTTCTTTCCTGTAAAAGACATCCCATTTTTCCACGGCCAGCTCAGCATTTTGACCTCCAAGAATTTCCAGTATACGTTCATTAGCCAGTTTACTGCCCCATCCTTTTATGTAGACAGTGGACTTTAGGAGCACCGGAAGCTCGCTCTTCTTTGCCAGTCCCAGCCTAGCGCCGTCCCAGGGAGGAGGGATACTTTCCACCAAGTTCTTTAGGGTGCTAACACATTGGTGAGATGCCAACCTCATCAACATCACGCCCATGCTGAACTCGCAGCTCTCGCTCTCTATTGGTTGTTTGCCCTTTGAAGCTATTGCATGGTCCACTATCTTATTGTTGACCAGGTCTTCTATTTTACTCTGTTGGTCTATTGGAATTTTGCCTGTCGGATTACCGGCATCGTAAACTGCATAGCAGAGATCGTCCCGGTGCCTACTTCTGGCAACTTTGGCGTAAGATGGCGGCTCTTTACCTTTTCCTCCGTCTAGCTTCTCCTTCCTCGTTTTTCGGGGCTTCTTTTGAGATTCCCTTACCTTCGAGGTTGATTTCGCCGACGTGTTCGTCTTCGGAATATCTGGCTTGGCGTTGTCACCCTTACTCGCAGGATTCTCACTTGAGATTCCTTTGAGTGAAGTATGGCTTGGCTTCGACTGTGTATTAGAAGACGGGGAGCTCTTTTTCTTCTTAGGCTTATTCTCAGTTGTCAACTCCTCGGGTGACCTGATCCTTTTTGCCTCAGATCTTGTGAGAGAGTCCGATTCCTTTGGAGTGTCGTGGGATTGACTAACTATGATTTCCTGAAGCATCTTTTTCAACTTCCTCCTCTGTGCTCCAGAAAGTCTTTTCTTAGTAATAGGTAGTTTAGCTATGCTATCACTCACCTCTTTCACCATTTGCTCTACTTCATCCTTTTTGGGATTTGCTATAATGGTATTATTATTATTATCATCTGAGGATTCAGAGTCGGAACCCTCACCTATATTTAAAGGCTGAGGTAGCTTAGAGCTCTCTCCGAGTACATCCTTCTCTTTCACCCCTATATTTTTGCCAGTGGCATGCTGTACACTTGACGCATTGTCCGCCACGGAGGCCAAGGTACCCACCTCCGTAGTAGTATTCTGCTCACGATTGCAGGATGACGACGACACGTGACTCGCGAGTAGATCAACACTTGCCGCCGGTACTGGGTTATTTAGGCCCTGCACCGTAACTTTTATCTTTTTATTTTTATTTTCCATATTTGTTTTTTTTTTTTTTTTTTTTTTTCCAGTTTTTTGGTCCGCGGGGAATATAATATTCCCAGGTGGTGGACAATCTGCCCTCCCTCAGCTTAAGTGAAATTAAAGCTGGGAGAGGACAGATGGTCCATCACCACCCCCTATCCGCCACCCGGGGACGCGCTCGGTAGGAAAAATCTGGAAAACTCCCCCGAGCACACCATCTTACTATTATTAATTTTCTTCCATTTCCCCCTTTTTTTCTTAACAGGCCCAATAATACTAAACACAAACCAGAAAACCTGACCTAAAATAACCAGTTTAGTTATGTTGACAACATTTTGTGTAATTTGCACTCGTAATATAAGCTGCAAGCAACACCCGTTGCATGCAAGCAACATTATCAAAACCAGACGCGCATGTGCATGCTGCCTAAAAGTCTAATAAATCATACAAAAAATCATGATGTATGTGAGTATGTATGTACTTAATTGAAAAAAACATCTGTCTGTTGTAATACATTTTTTCCACTTGCAACATTTTTACTTTCAATTATACTTTCTTCTTGCCACAACTTTTTAAACAATTTGTATGGTTTCTTTTTGAAATAATAGAAGAAGGGGGTATTTTAACATTATTTTTTTTTTTTAATTTCCATTGAACTTATTTTTTCGTGCTGATTTCTTTGTGACTTTGATTTTTGCCATATATTTTTTGTTGTTGTTTGACTTTCTTTAAACAAGTATTTTGAAGAGGAAATTAAATTAGTTATTTCATGTTTAATGTCAATAGTATGGGAGTGATTGTTTTCAATTTGAGGCATAAAATTGCAAGCAATCATATTATGAAATGATTGAAAAAAGAACTGGTTTTAAATGAGAAGAAAATAGAGACATTAAATATGAAAGATACACTTATTAAACAAGATCCAAGCCCTTTTATTATAAGAGTTTAACAAGTTTTTACAAACCAAAGATTATAGTCGAAATATAAATTTAATATATAAAATAGGCTATCCTATAGTCTAGTCTACAATAATGTGAATACTCCCGACAATTGTCTAAACTATACTGGAACTTAGTATATGGTCTAGTCTATAGTCTAGTCTATAATCTAGTCTATAATCTAGTCTATAGTCTAGTCTATAGTCTAGTCTATAGTCTAGTCTATAATCTAGTCTATAGTCTAGTCTATAATCTAGTCTATAATCTAGTCTATAGTCTAGTCTATAGTCTAGTCTAGTCTATAGTCTAGTCTATAGTCTAGTCTAGTCTATAGTCTAGTCTATAGTCTAGTCTATAGTCTAGTCTATAGTCTAGTCTATAGTCTAGTCTATAGTCTAGTCTATAGTCTAGTCTATAATCTAGTCTATAGTCTAGTCTATAATCTAGTCTATAATCTAGTCTATAGTCTAGTCTATAGTCTAGTCTATAGTCTAGTCTATAGTCTAGTCTATAGTCTAGTCTATAGTCTAGTCTATAGTCTAGTCTATAGTCTAGTCTATAGTCTAGTCTATAGTCTAGTCTATAGTCTAGTCTATAGTCTAGTCTATAGTCTAGTCTATAGTCTAGTCTATAGTCTAGTCTATAGTCTAGTCTATAGTTAGTCTATAGTCTAGTCTATAGTCTAGTCTATAGTCTAGTCTATAGTCTAGTCTATAGTCTAGTCTATAGTCTAGTCTATAGTCTACGGTCTATAGTCTAGTCTTATAGTCTGTCTATAGTCTGTCTATAGTTAGTCTATAGTCTAGTCTATAGTCTAGTCTATAGTCTAGCTAAGTCAGTCTATAGTCTAGTCTATAGTTAGTCTTATAGTCTAGTCTATGGCTTAGTCTATAGTCTAGCTCTATTAGGTTTCTAGTTGTCTTAGTCTAGTCGTAGTCTTAGTATTGTCTATGCTAGTGTCTAGTCTATAGTCTAGTCTATAGTCTAGTCTATAGGTCTAGCTATAGTCTAGTCTATAGTCTAGGCCTCTAGGCTCGTCTATAGTCTAGTCTATAGTCTAGTCTATTAGTCTAGTCTACTAGTCTAGTCTATAGTCTGTATAGTCTAGTCTAGTATAGTCTATAGTTCGTCTATAGTCTAGTCTATGTCTAGTCTATAGTCTAGTCTATAGTCTAGTCTAGTAGTCTAGTCTATAGTCTAGTCTATGTCTAGTCTATAGTCTAGTCTATAGTCTAGTCTATAGTCTAGTCTATAGTCTAGTCTACTAGTCTAGTCTCTAGTCTAGTCTCTAGTCTAGTCTATAGTCTAGTCTATAGTTAGTCTATAGTCTAGTCTATAGTCTAGTCTATAGTCTAGTCTATAGTCTAGTCTATAGTCTAGTCTATAGTCTAGTCTATAGTCTAGTCTATAGTCTAGTCTATAGTCTAGTCTATAGTCTAGTCTATAGTCTAGTCTATAGTCTAGTCTATAGTCTAGTCTATAGTCTAGTCTATAGTCTAGTCTATAGTCTAGTCTATAGTCTAGTCTATAGTCTAGTCTATAGTCTAGTCTATAGTCTAGTCTATAGTCTAGTCTATAGTCTAGTCTATAGTCTAGTCTATAGTCTAGTCTATAGTCTAGTCTATAGTCTAGTCTATAGTCTAGTCTATAGTCTAGTCTATAGTCTAGTCTATAGTCTAGTCTATAGTCTAGTCTATAGTCTAGTCTATAGTCTAGTCTATAGTCTAGTCTATAGTCTAGTCTATAGTCTAGTCTATAGTCTAGTCTATAGTCTAGTCTATAGTCTAGTCTATAGTCTAGTCTATAGTCTAGTCTATAGTCTAGTCTATAGTCTAGTATATAGTCTAGTCTATAGTCTAGTCTATAGTCTAGTATATAGTCTATAGTCTAGTCAATAGTCTAGTCTATAGTCTATAGTCTAGTCTATAGTCTAGTCTATAGGCTAGTCTATGGTCTAGTCTATAGTCTAGTCTATAGTCTAGTCTATAGTCTAGCCTATAGTCTAGTCTATAGTCTAGTCTATAGTTTAGTCTATAGTCTATTCTATAGTCTAGTCTATAATCTAGTCTATAGTATAGTCTATAGTCTAGTCTATAGTCTAGTCTATAGTCTAGTCTATAGTCTAGTCTATAGTCTAGTCTATAGTCTAGTCTATAGTCTAGTCTATAGTCTAGTCTATAGTCTAGTCTATAGTCTAGTCTATAGTCTAGTCTATAGTCTAGTCTATAGTCTAGTCTATAGTCTAGTCTATAGTCTAGTCTATAGTCTAGTCTATAGTCTAGTCTATAGTCTAGTCTATAGTCTAGTCTATAGTCTAGTCTATAGTCTAGTCTATAGTCTAGTCTATAGTCTAGTCTATAGTCTAGTCTATAGTTAGTCTATAGTCTAGTCTATAGTCTAGTCTATAGTCTAGTCTATAGTCTAGTCTATAGTCTAGTCTATAGTCTAGTCTATAGTCTAGTCTAGTCTAGTATATAGTCTAGTCTATAGTCTAGTCTATAGTCTAGTCTATAGTCTAGTATATAGTCTATAGTCTAGTCAATAGTCTAGTCTATAGTCTATAGTCTAGTCTATAGTCTAGTCTATAGGCTAGTCTATGGTCTAGTCTATAGTCTAGTCTATAGTCTAGTCTATAGTCTAGCCTATAGTCTAGTCTATAGTCTAGTCTATAGTTTAGTCTATAGTCTATTCTATAGTCTAGTCTATAATCTAGTCTATAGTATAGTCTATAGATAGTCTATAGTCTTGTCTATGGTCTAATCTATAGTCTAATTTATAGTCTAGTCTATACTCTAGTAGTTTAGTCTGGTAGTGTGTCTTGTGCCTTCAAAGGGTTAAATCGTTTAATCCATTGCGGAACCACTCCCATGTTTTCTGCAAAATTTATTTGTTGGATTTTTAATATTGATAACTTTGTTAAGCTGTTTTCGTGTTAAATATAGCTTGTTTTGTTTAAAATATTGTCATTTTAAATACTGACACATTTAATCTCCTACAAATATGCTATGTTTTTTTACTTTTTTCCAATTTTATGTTAGAAAATTCAGTTTCTCTATAAATTTTTAATAGCTATGTTGATGTTTATGTTTGTTAAATTATGCTAAAATTTTATGGGATTTGTTTTTTTGTCGTTGGAAAATTTCGATAAACTGTAAATTTTCATAAATTAATAATTGGCTTTTTATGAGTCCCTGGGCAATAAATTAGGAGGTGATTGATTGTGATTGAAAAGGTATAGCATAATTTGAGGGTTTAAATGTAGGAAAAGCATACTTTTAGGGGGAATTAGTTATAAAGCCAAGAATTTGTGTTAAAAATTGTATTTAAGTAAGAAAAATTAAAAAGATATAGTGAAATTTATTAATTCTTAAAAAAATATTAAAAATATCCACTTTGGGTATTTTGAGATTTTGTTTGGGAATTTGCGGGGAAGTTTTTTTTATTAGCTTAAAATGTGATTTTTCATGTTTTTAAGTAGTTTTTGAGAAAATTTTATAAGATTTTAAAGATTTAATAGTGATTTTAAGGCAGTAAACTATGACTCCTCTTAATGCTTTTGTGGAGGATTTTATTGTTTAATATAAAAATTGTCAAATGTTTAAAAACCAAACAATAAAATTAATGCGGCTTGATTGATAATGATGACAGCTCGAGTAACAGGAAGTTAAATTTTAAAATAATAACTTTTTTGGGCCTAACATGCTTTGTTTACTAACCCACTGGCTTTAGCTTTTAAAATCAAAAATATTTCAAGAATTTTTATGAACAACAAATTTTCGAAAGTATTGTTAACTAAACTAGTTGCTAAAACAAACTCAATGACCAAATCATGCTCTTAAATCCTCTTTAATTCTCTATGATTTCAAAAATATAAAATTTTAGTTGGAAAATTTTCCTGTTTTTGTGGTGAACAACAACAAATAATCTAAAAAAACTAGCACAACTCTTTACCCCCACTCCCCTTATTGGAGTAGAGGATTTCAAATGAATATATTGGTCGAATGTTCAATAATAATAAAAATAGTATGTGGCAATAGTTGAAAAATAGTAAATCACAAAACATAAAAACAAAAAAATAATAGCTGCTGCAACACTTGAAACATGTTATGTGAGTCCAATAGTATAAATAAAACAGCAGCATAGCAGCACCAATACCAGTAAATGGTTTTTATGGACAAAAGACATTCAATATAAATGAAAATTGTTACACAATTTTTTTTTAATATAATCTGAACAGAGAAAAACACTTTTAAAAGACAAATAATAGACAAAACATGAAAAGGACATAAATAGTTATCACAAAAGTTATAAAAAATTTAAGAAAAAATATACAAAATATTCTACTAAACATTAAATCTACAATTTCCCTCAACTTTTAACAAATTCCCAAAAAATTTTATAAAATCCCCCTAAAAGGGATTTTGTTTTCAGTTTAAGGAATTCTCTAAAATAGCTTAAATAACTAAATAAATCTCAATATTTTACTTTATTTACATTTTCCCCATTTTTTTGAATTCCCAGAAAATTTTTGAAAATCCTCCAAAAGAGATTTTGTTATTAGTTATTAGGAATTGCCAATATTGCCATAAATAGCATACAAATATCATAGAAACTTACTAAAATAAATTTTAAAACTTCACCGCAAATTCCCAGAAAATTTTTGAAAATTTCCCCATAAGGGATTTTCATATACGATTTTGGGAATTTATGAAAACACCTAGAATAGCTTAAGAATAGTGTAAAAACTGCCAAAAAACGAATTTTTAAACTTCCCCGCAAATTCCCAGTAAATTTTGAGAAATTCCCCAGAAGGAATTTTCAATTAAGATTTTAGGAATTTAAGAAAACATTTAAAATGATTAAAAATGTTTATAAAATATAAGGAAATTTGATTTTAATACATTTCCGCTAACTCCTAGAAGATTTTTGAAGAATTCCCCAGAAGAGATTTTCATTTAGGATTTTGGGAATGTATGTACGAATGTGAACTAAACAAAAATTGAATGTAAACTAAACAAAAACTAATTAAAAAACATTTTCGTAAATTCTGGGGAAATTTTTGAAAATTTCCCCAGAATTTTGGGAGTTTATGAAAACACCTAGAATATCTTAAAAATGGTGTAAAAACTGTCAAAAACAACTTTTTAAATGTCCCAAAGAATTTTAAAATTTTCCCCATTAGGGATTTTCATTTTTTATTTTGGGAATTTGTTTTCACAAACCCGAAATGGCTGAAAGTTAGTTTAGAAACTAAAGAAAAACTAATTTCGAAAAATGTTTGCAAATTCCCAGACAAATTTCAAAAAATTTCCCAGAAGGAATTTTCATCTCAGATCTTAGGAATTTATGATAGTACCTGAAATGGCTAAAAATTGGCATAAAAACTCTAAAAAATAAAATTTTAAAACATTTCCTCAACTTCCCAGAAAAATTCGAAAATATCCCCAGAAGGAATTTTCATCTTAGATTTTAGGAATTTATGAAAATACTTGAAATGTTTAAAAATGCTTTTAAAAGATGATGAAATTTGATTTTAATACATTTCCGCAAATTCCCAGAAAATTTTAAAGAATCCCGCAAAAGGGATTTGGGAAATTCCTAAAAAAGAATTTGTAAAAGTATTTAAGAATTTAGAAAATTGCTTAAAAACAACTTATTCTCCTATATGACGTCCTAAATAACAAATTTGAGTGAAAATTTTAAAATCCCAGAAAAAATATTAGGAATCCTCCAGTGGATATTTTGTTTAATGAATTTGGGAAATTAGAAAATTGCTTAAAAATGGCTAATTCTTTTAAATGAGGTCATAAATAACAAATTTTAGTTAAATTTTTAAAATCCCATCAAAAATCCCCAGAGGGGATTTTGTCATAAGAATTTGGGATTTTAGAAAATTGATTTAAAATAGCTAATTCTTCTATATTAAGTCCTAAATAACAAATTTGAGTGAAATTTTTTTAATTCCCAGTAAAATTTTCAAAAATTTCCTAGAGGGGAGGGATTTTGTTTAATGAATTTGGGAATTTACAAAATTGTTAAAAATTACTTAATTTTTGTATATACAGTAATAAATAACAAATTTGAGCAACATTTTTCAAATCCCAGCAAAAATATAAAAAATTCTCTAGAGGGGATTTTGTTATAAGAATTTGGGAATTTCGAAAATTGCTTAAAAATGTAAAACTTTTATAGAGAACATTATAAATAGTACATTTGAGTAAAAATTTTAAATTCCCTGCAAAAATTTAAAAATTTCCCCAGTTGGGGATTTTTTGTATTAAGTTTGGGAATTCGAAATTTTGTTAAAAATTGCAATTATAACCAATCTCAGCTAATGATTTATGAAAATTTTTATTTAAAATATCTTTTTAGTTGTTATAAATTCCTTTAAAGTAGGGAAAAAGTTCCCGTGTAAGCAAAATTTTAAAAAATTTGTTAAAAAAAAATCCTTAAAAAAAGGTTTAAAAGCATAAAAATGTTTAACTAAAGTTTTAAAGATTTCATTTTTATTGCCATTTAAGTGGCAATTTTATTTTCGAAAAACTAGTTTCTATTTCTCATCAATAACTCTAGAAAATTCTGTTTCTTTTCCGGAAAACCTTTAATAACTAGTGATTTACTATAGATTTTATACGTTGTTGTGGTTTGTGTTTCCTTTACTATTTATCTTCTGCTGTAAAAGACAATTTTGTGGTTAAAACTTTTATGTTTATATGTCTGTCTGTCTTTCTTTCCTTTTGCTTTCGGTGTCTATATTGTATATTTCTTTCCTTTTTATGGTTTCTGTCACATCCGTTGTTAAACGCGTTTAAAATATTTGTTTAAAGTTGTTTTTCTTTAACAATTTTATTTAACGCTTAATTTTCCTGTAAAACACACTATATTTCTTCTTCGTCTTCGTATTGTATAAGTTTTTAGTTGGAAGTGGTTTTCTGCAGATGGGTCTCTTAACACATATGTTATGTAATAGTTTGCTAAATTTTAAGAAAACCACAACAATTTTAAAGGTTTGTTTTAACAATATAAATAATAATTGCTGATATTATGTAGATTTTATAAAAAAAATCCTGAAATTTCCTTTTTAAATACAAAATTTCTTGATTTTAAAAAATTTTTCTAACAGGGCGTATGATTGATATTAATTCATAGTATTCTTATAAAAATCAACATAACTTTGTTATTACTTAAGCTTTTAAAAAAATTCAAATTGCATTTAAAAGCCAACATTTAAGGCTTTTCTATAGTTCATATTAAACATTACAAAATTGAATAATTTAAACAAAATTTTCTATAAATTTTAAAAAAATCTTATTTTTCAAAAAAAAAATTTAACAAAATTTTTCACTTTTTTATAAATTTTTATCAATTTTACAATTCTTTTATTTGAAAACTTGTTTTCACTTGTTAGTGTAATCTTACATAACACTTGTTTTTAAAGCTTATGTAACCTAAAATCTTTCAACAGTTGCCACTTATTTAACTTTTAAATTTCATCATATTTTTCTTAAAAAAAAATTTTTGAACATTTCTTTTTATTATATTTTTTTTAAAAACATCTTTAATTACTTTATTATTAACAAATAAACAAAATAAATTTTTATATATATTTTATCCACTTTATATATTTTTTTCTTAAACAACCAGAACCGTTCGCTTGAAAGTAAAAACCGCAACTGATCATGCGCATTGGTTAAAATATTTGCAATAGGCCTGTGTAGTGCATTTAAGCTAAAGTTGAGCAAAACTTAAAAACAACAACAACAAACTCAAATAACAACTAAACAGCTCCAGTCAAACAACGTTCAAATGTACAAGATATCAGACAGACAACAAAAAGAAAAAAATTTTGCTATTTAAACTGAAATAATAATACAACAAAATAATAAAAATTAAACTGGCTAAAAGTCCATTCATTCAACAACATGTTGCACAAATAGCAAATGAAATAAGCAAAAAAAAAAAATATATATATATATATATATATATATATATATATATATATATATATATATATATATATATATATATATATATATATATATATATATATATATATATATATATATATATATATATATATATATATATATATATAAATCTACAACACACTTCGTTTAACTACACACATGCTTACGAACATTTTACAAAGTCTTATTTATATAAAATTGCGTTAAATATTGTTGGTTTGCTTGCAGCTGAATTTGAAACCGAAATCTACATTTTCGTTTTCATTTAAGCACAAAATTTAAGTCAAGTCAAAAGTTGTTTTTTATTTTCCTTAACTCCTCTAAAGGTATGGAAAAGCAAAAACTTAACACTAGAGGTAGTAAAATGTTTAAGGAAAATTGAGAATCTATACAGATCAATCTATATACCACCTTATCGATTAGTCTATTAAACACTCTATTGCTCAGTGTATCGATCACTCAATAGGCCAGAGAATAGTTCACAATATGGATCGGATTACAGATCAGTCTACAGACCAGTTTATTAATTTTGGTTTTTGACCAGTCTATAGATCTAATTATCAATCCATAGATTAGTCTATAAAACAGTCTATACATCAGTCTGTATATCAGACTACATACCAGTTTATAGATGAGCTATAAATTCTATAACTCTAGTTCTGTTCTAGTTCTGTTCTAGTTCTGTTCTAGTTCTGTTCTAGTTCTGTTCTAGTTCTGTTCTAGTTCTGTTCTAGTTCTGTTCTAGTTCTGTTCTAGTTCTGTTCTAGTTCTGTTCTAGTTCTGTTCTAGTTCTGTTCTAGTTCTGTTCTAGTTCTGTTCTAGTTCTGTTCTAGTTCTGTTCTAGTTCTGTTCTAGTTCTGTTCTAGTTCTGTTCTAGTTCTGTTCTAGTTCTGTTCTAGTTCTGTTCTAGTTCTGTCTGTTCTAGTTCTGTTCTAGTTCTGTTCTAGTTCTGTTCTAGTTCTGTTCTAGTTCTGTTCTAGTTCTGTTCTAGTTCTGTTCTAGTTCTGTTCTAGTTCTGTTCTAGTTCTGTTCTAGTTCTGTTCTAGTTCTGTTCTAGTTCTGTTCTAGTTCTGTTCTAGTTCTGTTCTAGTTCTGTTCTAGTTCTGTTCTAGTTCTGTTCTAGTTCTGTTCTAGTTCTGTTCTAGTTCTGTTCTAGTTCTGTTCTAGTTCTGTTCTAGTTCTGTTCTAGTTCTGTTCTAGTTCTGTTCTAGTTCTGTTCTAGTTCTGTTCTAGTTCTGTTCTAGTTCTGTTCTAGTTCTGTTCTAGTTCTGTTCTAGTTCTGTTCTAGTTCTGTTCTAGTTCTGTTCTAGTTCTGTTCTAGTTCTGTTCTAGTTCTGTTCTAGTTCTGTTCTAGTTCTGTTCTAGTTCTGTTCTAGTTCTGTTCTAGTCTGTCTAGTTCTGTTCTAGTTCTGTTCTAGTTTCTGTTCTAGTTCTGTCTAGTTCTGTTCTAGTGTCTGTTCTAGTTCTGTTCTAGTTCTGTTCTAGTTCTGTTCTAGTTCTGTTCTAGTTCTGTTCTAGTTCTGTTCTAGTTCTGTTCTAGTTCTGTCTATAGTTCTGTTCTAGTTCTGTTCTAGTTCTGTTCTAGTTCTGTTCTAGTTCTGTTCTAGTTCTGTTCTAGTTCTGTTCTAGTTCTGTTCGAAGTTCTGTTCTAGTTCTGTCTAGTTCTGTTCTGTCTGTTCTAGTTTCTGTTCTAGTTCTGTTCTAGTTCTGTTCTAGTTCCTGTTCTAGTTCTGTTCTAGTTTCTGTTCTGTTCTAGTTCTGTTCTGTTTCTAGTTCTGTTCTAGTTCTGTTCTAGTTCTGTTCTAGTTCTGTTCTAGTTCTGTTCTAGTTCTGTTCTAGTTCTGTTCTAGTTCTGTTCTAGTTCTGTTCTAGTTCTGTTCTAGTTCTGTTCTAGTTCTGTTCTAGTTCTGTTCTAGTTCTGTTCTAGTTCTGTTCTAGTTCTGTTCTAGTTCTGTTCTAGTTCTGTTCTATTCTGTTCTATTCTGTTCTAGTTCTTTTCTAGTTCTGTTCTAGTTCTTTTCTAGTTCTGTTCTAGTTCTTTAAACTGCAAACTGATATTTTGACTGATCTATAAGCTGATATATAGACTGATATGTGTTAGATCATTTATCAGTCTATAGATAAGTTTCAGGCCATATCTATAGATTTTTGTTATTATTCTTTAATGTCTATGGTTGTCCTAGTGTTAATATTTATTATTTTTTTTAGCAAAATCGATTATCTTGTTTATTTTCGACCAGTTTTTTTTTTCTTTTTATAAATAAATTACAACGAATCTAAGCTGGACACCATTAAATAAAATATATTTGGAACTAAACTCCAAGATTTTTCTAGTTAAAAGTCCGTCATACAGGTTTCTGATTTTCAAACATAAAAATCTTAATTTAAAAATTTTAAAATTGTTAGCAAATTAACAAACAGACCTTTGAGTTTGAACAACAGCAATTTTAAGGCAAAAGATTTCTCAAGCAATTTTATGCAATAATTTTTTTTCAAAAATTAAAATAAATTTTAGTTTAATTTTAATTTAATAACACACACACATAAACACGACCAGTTGACCTTCTTTGGGGGTTCTGTAGCATGGAAAAAGATCATTCAACTTCTTGGCAAACGAATGTTACATGAACGGCATTGAACCTTTACTGATGGTGTGGTGGTGGTTCGCTGGTTGGGTATTGGTAGAGGTGCTGTTGTTGACTTGGAAACTTTTTCTCGCATAGAATTAGTTTTAAAGTTTTGTTGTTTTTTTTGTTACAAATATAACAAGGTCTTTGTTTTGATATTAAAACAATTGCTATAGAATTTTCCTTGATATTCTAGAAATCGTTTGCAATAAATTTTATTATTTAAAAAAAAACATTTTCTTAATAATTTCATTAAAAATTTTAAATAAAGTTAAATGATTTGCTGTAATGTAATATGTACTTATGTATTTGAAGTTGTGTATGTGTGTGTATGTGTTTGTTTTTGGTTTAAAAACTATAGCAACAATTATAAATAAAGTATTTCTGCACCATCCCATACTTCATTGGTTGCATGCAACCTAAATTATTATTATACATATATAGTTTTGTATATACGAATGAGTACAAGTCTTTCTATTTATTTTTCTAACAAAAAAGTAAAATAAAACATTTTTCCGTTTGGTTAGGAAATAACAAAAAAAGTGAATTTAATTGGATTGAAACACAATTAAAGCGATATGTGGTAGAAAGAAATGTATAAACATTTATAGAGATCAGTCTATAGATCAGTCTGTTGTGCATTTTATAGAGCAATATATACATATTAGTCTGTAGATCAATATGTAGCCGTGTCTATAGATCAATCTGTAGGTCAGTCTAAAGGCGGGCCTACTGATCATTCTATAGATCCATATGTGAGCCCACAGATCATTCTATAGATCTATATGCGAGCCTACAGATCATTCTATAGATCCATATGTGAGCCTACAGATCATTCTATAGATCTATATGCGAGCCTACAGATCATTCTATAGATCCATATGTGAGCCTACAGATCATTCTATAGATCTATATGCGAGCCTACAGATCATTCTATAGATCCATATGTGAGCCTACAGATCATTCTATAGATCAATATACATCAGTCTATAGATTAATCTATAGCTCAGTCTACAGATCAATCTATAGCTCAGTCTATAGATCAATCTTTAGATAAATCTGTAGAACAATCTATACATCCGTCTATCTGTAGATCAGTCTGTAAATCTGTTTATAAATCAGCATATAGATCATTCGGTAGAGCAATCTAAAGATCTATCTATAGATCAATATATAAATAATTCTATAGACAAGCATACAGATCAGTCTATAGATCTGTCTACAGTCTATAGATCAGCCTCAAGATCTATATATAGATCAATCTATAGATCATTTTATAGATCAGTTTATGGATCAGCCTATAGATCTGATCGTATAGAAAGAGATCAGTCTGCAGATCAGTTTATAGAGCAATATATACATATTATTATGCAGATCAGTATGTAGCCGTGTCTATAGATCAATCTGTAGGTCAGTTCATAGGCGAGCCCACAGATCATTCTATAATTCTCTATGCGAGCCTACAGATCATTCTATAGATCCATATGTGAGCTTACAGATCATTCTATAGATCTATGTGCGAGCCTACCGATCATTCTATAGATCAGTCTATGTATAAGTCTATAGATCAGTATTTATATCAATCTATACATCAGTCTATAGATTAATCTATAGGTCAATCTATAGATAAATCTGTAGATCAATCTATACATTGGTTTGTTAGTCTGTAAATCAGTTTATATATCATTCTGTTGAGCAATCTATAGATTTGTCTATAGATCAATCTATATATAAGTCAATAGGCGAGCCTACGGATCAGTCTATAGATCTGTTTACAGTCTATAGATCAGCCTAATGATTAATCTATATATCAGTCTATTGATCAGCCTATAGATCTGTGTACAGACTATAGATCAGTCTAAAGACCAGTATATAGATCATTCTTTAGATCGGTCTAAAGATCAATCCATAGATCAGTCTGTAGATCAGTATATATATTAATATATAAAACAATCAGTAAATCAATCTATACATATTTCAGTATAAAGATCAGTCTATAGAACAATCTGTTGATCAGCTTACAGTTCAATCTATAGATCAGTCAATTAGCCTTTAGATCATTCTATGAACTGTACTTCAATAAAGTCAATAAAACAGACAGTTTAGTCTATATCCTGGCTTTATATCTATTCAAAAAAAATCCCCTCAAAAACGCTTAACACTTTTTCCCCAAAAGTTATTCCCCTTTTAATGTAACATTAGTAGTTTAACCAATTTTCGCAATATGTACATATTTTTTATTATTATTATTTTGTTAAAGAAAAAAACGCTGTTCATTTGAGCCCCATCCACACACACATGCACACATGTTTATGGCTTCATAAACGTTTGTGTTGCAAGTAATTATTTGTAAACTACTACTATTGCTGGCTGGCATTGCCTGACTCTTCCCTGTCGCCCGATTAGCTAACGTTTCCACTACAAAACTAAAATATTCAATAACTGTTAATGTGTATGATTTTGTGGGGTTCCCTCCCGAGCCAAGTGTATATATGTGTTAGACATGTGGCTTGTAACCCAATTTTTACAGTTATCCACTATGATTTTTTGTTGTTGTTGTTGCTATTTCTGTTGTTGTTTAAGTCTTTATCTACTGTGGCAATTATGCCATCGTAAAAAATGTGTGTTTCTGTATGTATTATAGAGTGTGTTTTTGTTAACAATATCATTATGTGGCAATCTAATAATCATTATTACCTCTTAAACCCTGGCTACTGACTCCTGTTTGGGTCTTTCGTACATGTGTGTGTGTGCATAGCCAAATGAACTTTTGCCCCTTTATGTTACAAAAATATGTACATATGTAAGTATGCGGTATGAGTAGTTTAAATGTTTTGTTTTACTAACCACAAATTTTGAAAGGATGTTGTAAATTTTTAACCTTTTACACAATTTTAGGCATGTGTTACACAGGACAAAAAGGATTTGACTTTATAACTAGAACATAACCACAACATAGCTAGAACAGAACTAGAACAGAACTAGAATCGAACTGGAACAGAACTAAAACAGAACTAGAACAGAACTAGAACAGAACTAGAACAGAACTAGAACAGAACTAGAACAGAACTAGAACAGAACTAGAACAGAACTAGAACAGAACTAGAACAGAACTAGAACTAGAACAGAACTAGAACAGAACTAGAACAGAACTAGAACAGAACTAGAACAGAACTAGAACAGAACTAGAACAGAACTAGAACAGAACTAGAACAGAACTAGAACAGAACTAGAACAGAACTAGAACAGAACTAGAACAGAACTAGAACAGAACTAGAACAGAACTAGAACAGAACTAGAGCAGAACTAGAACAGAACTAGAACATAATTAGAACGGAACTAGAACAGAAGTAGAACAGAACTAGAACAGAACTAGAACAGAACTAGAACAGAACTAGAACAGAACTAGAACAGAACTAGAACAGAACTAGAACAGAACTAGAACAGAACTAGAACAGAACTAGAACAGAACTAGAACAGAACTAGAACAGAACTAGAACAGAACTAGAACAGAACTAGAACAGAACTAGAACAGAACTAGAACAGAACTAGAACAGAACTAGAACAGAACTAGAACAGAACTAAGAACAGAACTAAACAGAACTAGAACAGAACTAGAACAGAACTGGAACAGAACTAGAACAGAACTAGAACAGAACTAGAACAGAACTAGAACAGAACTAGAACAGAACTAGAACAGAACTAGAACAGAACTAGAACAGAACTAGAACAGAACTAGAACAGAACTAGAACAGAACTAGAACAGAACTAGAACAGAACTAGAACAGAACTAGAACAGAACTAGAACAGAACTAGAAAGAACTAGAACAGAACTAGAACAGAACTAGAACAGAACTAGAACAGAACTAGAACAGAACTAGAACTAACTAGAACAGAACTAGAACAGAACTAGAACCGAACTAGAACAGAACTAGAACAGAACCTAGAACAGAACTAGAACAGAACTAGAACAGAACTAGAACAGAACTAAAACAGAACTAGAACAGAACTCGATTTCTATAAATATTGTTCGATCGATGGGTTTTCTTTACAAAATTGATCTATTGATTAATTTTCTTTAAAAAATGAGCAATCGGTTGAAGTTTCTTTAAAATTTTCCGATTAACGGATTTTTTTTATGTAATTGAAATTCAATGGATGGATTTTGTTTAGTTAATTGATCGATTAATGGATCAGTGAGGAATTTGAACGATCAATGAATTTTCTTAAGATAAGTGATCGATTTTTTTAGATAATTGTAGGATTGATTGGTTTTCTTCAAAAAATTAAACGATTTTTGGAGGATCCAGAGATTTTCTAAAGAGATTAAATTGGGGAATTAACTGTAGAATATTGAAAGATCGAATGAAAAGAGATTTTTTATAATTTTTTTTCTCAGTGTTTTTATTTGTACTTTTTTTCCAACTTTTGTGAACTTCATATGCAGGCATAAATTAAAAGTTAATTAATTTGCTTAACTACTCTCACAGGCATTGGCTTAAACAAAATAATTTGTAAGGAAATTTTAAAAATGTTTAAGAATTTTTGCTAAAACTCTTAATTGAATTAGATAAATATAACACTTGATATTAGAAAAATACCAAAAAAAAAAACTTTAATTTTTTTAAACAATTGTTGGCAAATAAATTGCTATTTCAACACATGCTAGTGGGTATTTCCTAATATTTTGTTAGTTTTTTTTTGTTTAGTTGGTTAACAATTTAAACAGTATTTTACTTAAAGCTTTTCAAAAAAAAATGCTGAAAACTAAAGGAAAATTAAAAAAATATATATGTATATATTGAAGTAGTAATAAAATGTAATTGAAGCATGTGCCACATGCTGCCAGTTGAAAAAAAATGAACAAAAACAGATTTCCCAATGAAATTGTTTCTTCAAATGAATGAACAATTTTAACATTTTGCAACATTTTGAAAGTCAACAGATTTAAGAAATTTTTTTTAAAGCTCACGCAATTTGCTGGGTTATCTCTCTCTCCTTCATTTGAGAAACAATTTGTATACATTGTGTCTTACAAAATAGTGTCATCTATCATCTAAAAGTTTTCTTCTTTTGTCTTTAAATTTTATGTTCTATTTTGCTATAGAAGATGTTTATCTTCCTTCTCTCTATACAATTCCCACAATAAAAAACACCCAAATCCCTTTTGGCTTTGAAAAATAATTCCTATAATTAAGATTTAGTAGTTTCAAATAATCTCTAGCAGGAAATTAAATTGTAAGCAAAATTTACAAAAAAAAAAAAAAAAGTAGTTAAATTTCTCATTTACTTTAGTAAAATCTACAAACTTAATTTAATTTCCGTTTAAAATTAAACGAAACCAGATCTCTGCTCAATATACAATTTTGGTAAAATTTTCAACGGTAAAATTTTCAAAGTAAATCTCTTGCAAATCTCATTTAATTTACTGTGTGCTCATTATAAAAGTTTCCAATTCTCAACTAACTCTCAATGTCATTTGGGGTGAACAGCAGAACATGTTTCAATTGCATATTTTTAGAAAAATCAAAACGAGATTTTGCTTAAAAACTCTTTAGATTTTCACATGGAATGAACCTAATGAATTTATGAATGAACGTGTTCTAATATTTATTTAAAATGAAAACATACACATACATACATATGTATGTATATGTAAAACCATACCAGTTTAAATTACAAACAAGGTAGCAACCTAAAGGAATCAATTCATTATTTAAAAAAAAATCATAAAAAATCCAACCAATAGATCAAATTTTTATAGAACGATGAGTTTTAGTTTATTTCTAGTTCTGTTCTAGTTCTGTTCTAGTTCTGTTCTAGTCTGTTCTAGTTCTGTTCTAGTTCTGTTCTAGTTCTGTTCTAGTTCTGTTCTAGTTCTGTTCTAGTTCTGTTCTAGTTCTGTTCTAGTTCTGTTCTAGTTCTGTTCTAGTTTTGTTCTAGTTCTGTTCTAGTTCTGTTCTAGTCTGTTCTAGTTCTGTTCTAGTTCTGTTCTAGTTCTGTTCTAGTCTGTTCTAGTTCTGTTCTAGTTCTGTTCTAGTTCTGTTCTAGTTCTGTTCTAGTTCTGTTCTAGTTCTGTTCTAGTTCTGTTCTAGTTCTGTTCTAGTTCTGTTCTAGTTCTGTTCTAGTTCTGTTCTAGTTCTGTTCTAGTTCTGTTCTAGTTCTGTTATAGTTATGTTCTAGTTTTGTTCTAGTTCTGTTCTAGTTCTGTTCTAGTTCTGTTCTAGTTCTGTTATAGTTCTGTTCTAGTTCTGTTCTAGTTTGTTCTAGTTCTGTTCTAGTTCTGTTCTAGTTCTGTTCTAGTTCTGTTCTAGTTCTGTTCTAGTTCTTGTTCTAGTTCTGTTCTAGTTCTGTTCTAGTTATGTTCTAGTTCTGTTCTAGTTCTGTTCTAGTTCTGTCTAGTTCTGTTATAGTTCTGTTCTAGTTCTGTTCTAGTTCTGTTCTAGTTCTGTTCTAGTTCTGTTCTAGTTCTGTTCTAGTTCTGTTCTAGTTCTGTTCTAGTCTGTTCTAGTTCTTTCTAGTTCTGTTCTAGTTATCTGTTCTAGTTCTGTTCTAGTTCTGTTATAGTTCTGTTCTAGTTCTGTTATAGTTTCTGTTCTAGTTCAGTTCTAGTTCTGTTCTAGTTCTGTTCTAGTTCTTTTCTAGTTTTTCTGGTTCTGTTCTAGTTCTGTTCTAGTTTGTTCTAGTTCTGTTCTAGTTCTGTTCTAGTTCTGTTCTAGTTCTGTTCTAGTTCTGTTCTAGTTCTGTTCTAGTTCTGTTCTAGTCTGTTCTAGTTCTGTTCTAGTTCTGTTCTAGTTCTGTTCTAGTTCTGTTCTAGTTCTGTTCTAGTTCTGTTCTAGTTCTGTTCTAGTTCTGTTCTAGTTCGTTCTAGTTCTGTCTAGTTCTGTTCTAGTTCTGTTCTAGTGTTCTAGTTCTGTTCTAGTTCTGTTCTAGTTCTGTTCTAGTTCTGTTCTAGTTCTGTTCTAGTTCTGTTCTAGTTCTGTTCTAGTTACTGTTCTAGTTCTATTCTAGTTCTGTTCTAGTTCTGTTCTAGTTCTGTTCTAGTTCTGTTCTAGTTCTGTTCTAGTTCTGTTCTAGTTCTGTTCTAGTTCTGTTCTAGTTCTGTTCTAGTTCTGTTCTAGTTCTAGTTCTGTTCTAGTTCTGTTCTAGTTGTGTTCTAGTTGTGTTCTAGTTGTGTTCTAGTTCTGTTCTAGTTCTGTTCTAGTTCTGTTCTAGTTCTGTTCTACTTCTGTTCTAGTTCTGTTTTAGATCTGTTCTAGTTCTGTTCTAGTTGAGGTTTTTTTCATGTCAGGTTGCATCACTTTTAGTTCATATTTATTGGCGATTTCCTTCTTTCTCAGCTCTTTTTTCAAAACTTCATATTACAGGATTTGTTCGACAACATTTTGAACAACACTTTAGGATTAGCATAATAATACCAAACTATATAATACAGCAAAGAACTAGTCAATGGATTTTCAACATTACATTACGGTTTTTACTGCCATTGCCCTGTCGAACCCTTCACAAGTTCCACAAATATTTGCTATATGCATGCATCACGAATCATATCCGCACCACATCTTCGCACAGTTATAAAAGTATATGGTCACGTCTGAATGTTTGGTACACAAGATGAAGTGGAAGTGTTTAAATATAGTTTGAGGGATTAAAATAAAAGCAAAAAAAATATTTTATGATAATAAGCTGTTGCAATAGCCTCTCCACAGCGATATGAGGGGGTAAGAAGCGTTGGTATGCAGTTATGTGCATATGCAAACAAACATTAAGGAAAAGTTTTCCAGGTAAAGTTATGGGTGTTTATGGTTGGAAGTGAGAAGAATTTACTGTAAACAGGGGGATAGTTATTTAAATAAACTAAACATGACGAGCCAAGAACTAGAAGAGAACTAGAACCAGAACAGATCTATAACAGAACTAGAACAGTACAAGAACAGAACTAAAACGGAACTAGAACAGAACTAAAACGGAACTAGAACAGAACTAGAACTAGAACAGAACTAGAACAGAACTAGAACAGAACTAGAACAGAACTAGAACTAGAACAGAACTAGAACAGAACTAGAACAGAACTAGAACAGAACTAGAACAGAACTAGAACAGAACTAGAACAGAAATAGAACAGAACTAGAACAGAACTAGAACAGAACTAGAACAGAACTAGAACAGAACTAGAACAGAACTAGAACAGAACTAGAACAGAACTAGAACAGAACTAGAACAGAACTAGAACAGAACTAGAACAGAACTAGAACTGAACTAGAACTGAACTAGAACTGAACTAGAACTGAACTAGAACTGAACTAGAACTGAACTAGAACAGAACTAGAACAGAACTAGAACAGAACTAGAACAGAACTAGAACAGAACTAGAACAGAACTAGAACAGAACTAGAACAGAACTAGAACAGAACTAGAACAGAACTAGAACAGAACTAGAACAGAACTAGAACAGAACTAGAACAGAACTAGAACAGAACTAGAACAGAACTAGAACAGAACTAGAACAGAACTAGAACAGAACTAGAACAGAACTAGAACAGAACTAGAACAGAACTAGAACAGAACTAGAACAGAACTAGAACAGAACTAGAACAGAACTAGAACAGAACTAGAACAGAACTAGAACAGAACTAGAACAGAACTAGAACAGAACTAGAACAGAACTAGAACAGAACTAGAACAGAACTAGAACAGAACTAGAACAGAACTAGAACAGAACTAGAACAGAACTAGAACAGAACTAGAACAGAACTAGAACAGAACTAGAGCAGAACTAGAGCAGAACTAGAATAGAACTAGAACAGAACTAGACAGAACTAGAATAGAACTAGAACAGAACTAGAACTGAACTATAACAGAACTAGGACAGAGCTAGAACAAAACTAGAACTGAACTATAACAGAACTAAAACAGAACTAGAACAGAACTAGAACAGAACTAGAACAGAACTAGAACAGAACTAGAACAGAACTAGAACAGAACTAGAACAGAACTAGAACAGAACTAGAACAGAACTAGAACAGAACTAGAACAGAACTAGAACAGAACTAGAACAGAACTAGAACAGAACTAGAACAGAACTAGAACAGAACTAGAACAGAACTAGAACAAACTAGAACAGAACTAGAACAGATAGAACTAGAACAGAACTAGAACAGAACTAGAACAGAACTAGAACAGAACTAGAACAGAACTAGAACAGAACTAGAACAGAACTAGAACAGAACTAGAACAGAACTAGAACAAACTAGAACAGAACTAGAACAGAACTATAACAGCACTAGAACAGAACTAGAACAGAACTACAACAGAACTAGAACAGAACTAAAACAGAACTAGAACAGAACTAGAACAGAACTATAACAGAACTAGAACAGAACTAGAATAGAACTAGAACAGAACTAGAACAGAACTAGAACAGAACTAGAACAGAACTAGAACAGAACTAGAACAAAACTAGAACAGAACTACAACAGAACTAGAACAGAACTAGAACAAAACTAGAACAGAACTAGAACAAAACTAGAAACAGAACTAGAAGAGCACCTGAACTGAACTGAATTAGAATATAGAACTGAACTAGTGCTGAAGTAGAACTTTTGTAGAACTTTGAGAAATTGTTGGAGC